>NW_028275054.1:0-107886 GCF_037043125.1 Eumetopias jubatus | reverse complement strand
CGGTTTCTCTGCAGTGGTGTTTCTTCAGACCGACGTGCACGCCGCCTGTTTAGGGCTCCACACGTTCATGTTGTGACTAGGTTTTCCCCGTGAAGCCAGATGGAAGCTCGAAGGCGCGGTTTGACACAGACTTGTTTCGCACAGTGTAGTCTGTGGCTTTCCTTTGGCGAACTCACGTACGTTTGAAAACCCTTCTAGCGTCGTGAGCCGTGGTGTTCATTGAGAGAAGCCCTCCATACAAAGTGGTTCCCCGAGTAAGGTATAGCAGGCTTTTCCTCTGCTTCCGTTCACACTCGGCGTCAAGCTGCTTCGATCCTTAGGAAAGGAGGCGGGGAGTCGAAGGACCGCTCCTCCACAGCATTGTCTCTTAGACTTAAGTGTACAGCTCGTTCCTTACGCTTCCTCCCATTTCCAGACACACACCTCCCTAGGGGACAACTTGTTAGTTGGTGGTCGCATTCGACCCACATTTTCCTTCACCATTCAGCCTATGGCATTGTCCTTACGCTTTCACACGAAGTCCTGAAAACGCTTCTCTCTTCCCGAAGCAAGATCTGGGTTGACAGGAGCTTGAGACACAACTCCTCTCTCAAACAGTGGTAGACGGCCCAGCATTTGTGCCTTCACTTTGAACGTCGGAAAGTTCTTCCAACTTCTTCCCCGGAGGCGGTAGTGGAAAGACTAGTTCCCTACAGTTTGGTTTCGTGAGAGGTGAGTGTAAGACGCCTACCTTATATAGCAACGCACATGTCTCCAAAGGCTTCTTTCTTCAAGCACCACGATGTTAGCGCGAAAGCCTGTTTGACATGGCCTTGTTTCTCAGAATTCAGTGTCAGGCTACTACTGCTACTGAGGCTAGCCCACGTACATTGCAAGACCCATCCACCTCCATGACACAGGACGTAATGGAGAGAAACCCTCCGCACAACGTGTTCCTCACTGTGCGGTATCGCGCGTTCCATCTCTTTTCGTTCACACGAGGTTTAAGGAGCGGCTTCGCATCCTTACGAGAAGAGATGGTAGTCGAAGGACGGGAACCCTCGAGACTTGTTCTTAGAGTTAAACAAACGCATGCCATCTTCCTTATGCTTCCGCAGTCATCCATTTCCATACACATCCTTCTTCGTGTAACGACGGCAGGCACCTTCGAAGCGGAGAGCGAAGTCTCGTCTACGTCCCTTATGCCTTCACACCCACTACGGAAAACAGTTTCCTCCTACGGAAACGATACGGCAGTTGAGGGAAGCCTTCTTCACAAGTGGTTTCTCGAGCACCGTCACAGGGCACATTCTAGATGCCTTCACCATGTCACGCGAAAGTGCTTCCCCGACTTACGTGTATGGCTTTCCTGACGGGTCTCCTTCTCACGCTTCAAACCATGACCTTTTCCATCTGCTCTCTCTCATACTCTTGGAAACGCTTCTCACGGAACAGGATTCCAATCGCGACAGACATTTACACTAGTTACTTCCGTGGCACAGGCACGGGGCACATTCCTTGCGATTTCCCACTTCCATTGCAAAAGTCTACCAGTTTCAGGAAGGTGATAGTAGACGCACGGTTTCTCTGCAGTGGTGTTTCTGCAGTAGGATACAACACATACATTATGTGACTATGGGTTCCTCGGGAACCCAGATGGAAGCTCGAAGTCGCGATCGACACAGACGTGGTTCGCCGAGATTCGTGTATGCCTTTCCTTTGGCGAAGTCACATACTTTCGCAAACCCTTCTATCTTCGTGACACATGGTGTTCGTTGAGAAAAGCCCTCCATCAGAAGTTGTGCCGCGAGTGAGGCATATCACCCTTCCTTGCCCTCCGTTTCCTTTCACACTTGGCTTCAAGCCGCTTCGTTCCTTAGCAAAGAAGAAGGGCAGTCGAAGGACCGCACCTCCACAGCGTTGTTTCTTGGAGTTAAGTGTATAGCACGTCCGTTACGCTTCCTCCCACTTCCAGACACACACCTCTCTAGGGGACAACGAGTGTGTTGGTGGTCACGTTCGACCCACATTTCTCTTCACAATTCAGCGTGTGGCATTTTCCTTGTGTTTCACACAAAGTACCGACAGCGCTTCTATCTTCCCGAAACAAGATCTGAGTTGGGAGAAGCTTTCGACACAAGTTCTTTCCCAAGCAGGGCTCTATGGCACAGTAACTTGCGCCTTCACTTTTAACGTGGGACATTTCCTCCGTCTTCTTCCCTGTAGATGGTAGTGGGAAGACTATTGCTCTACCGTTTTGTTTCTTGAGAGGTGAGTGCAAGACCCTCACACACATATCTCAAAAGGCTTCGCGCTTCGCGAACCAAGGGGTTAGCACGAAATCATGTTTGACGCGGCCTCGTTTCTCTGAGTTCAGTGGAAGGCTCTGCTGACGCTAGCTCACGTACATTTGAAGGCCCTTCCAAATTCGTGACCCAAGACTTTGGTGGAGAGAAGCCCTCCACACAACGTGTTCCCCACTGTGGTGTATCTCGCATTCCGTCTCTTTTCTCTCGCCCTAAGCTTTAACACGGCGCTTCCATCCGTAGGGAAAGAGCTGGTCGTCGACGGACGGCAACCCTCTAGATTTGTCCTTAGAGTTAAACACCCGTAGGCAATCTTCCCTATGCTTCCTCACATCATACATTTCCATACTCACCCTTCTTCGTGGAACGACGGGCGGCACATTCGAAACGGACAGCTCACTCTAGGGCACGTCCCTCGTGCCTTCGCGCCCACGGCGGAAAACACTTTTATCTTCCTGAAACCATATGATAGCTGAGGGAAGACTTCTTCACAAGGGGTTTGTCAAGCACCGTCCCAGGACACATTCTTTATGCCTTCACACGTTCGCGCCAGAATGCCGCTCATACGTAGGCGTACGGCTTTCCAGGGTTTCCTTCTCAGACTTAAAGGCATGACCTTTTCCCTCTGCTCTCTCTCGTACTCTTGAAAACATTTCTCACGGAACAAGGTTTGAACCGGGAGAGACAATCTCCACTCCTTATTTCCGTGGCGCAGGCATGGGGCACATGCCTTGCGCTGTCACACTTACCTTGGAATAGACTACCATTTTCAGGGAAGAGGTTGGGAGAAACACGGTTTCTCTGCAGTGGTGTTTCTTCAGACCGACGTGCACGCCGCCTGTTTAGGGCTCCACACGTTCATGTTGTGACTAGGTTTTCCCCGTGAAGCCAGATGGAAGCTCGAAGGCGCGGTTTGACACAGACTTGTTTCGCACAGTGTAGTCTGTGGCTTTCCTTTGGCGAACTCACGTACGTTTGAAAACCCTTCTAGCGTCGTGAGCCGTGGTGTTCATTGAGAGAAGCCCTCCATACAAAGTGGTTCCCCGAGTAAGGTATAGCAGGCTTTTCCTCTGCTTCCGTTCACACTCGGCGTCAAGCTGCTTCGATCCTTAGGAAAGGAGGCGGGGAGTCGAAGGACCGCTCCTCCACAGCATTGTCTCTTAGACTTAAGTGTACAGCTCGTTCCTTACGCTTCCTCCCATTTCCAGACACACACCTCCCTAGGGGACAACTTGTTAGTTGGTGGTCGCATTCGACCCACATTTTCCTTCACCATTCAGCCTATGGCATTGTCCTTACGCTTTCACACGAAGTCCTGAAAACGCTTCTCTCTTCCCGAAGCAAGATCTGGGTTGACAGGAGCTTGAGACACAACTCCTCTCTCAAACAGTGGTAGACGGCCCAGCATTTGTGCCTTCACTTTGAACGTCGGAAAGTTCTTCCAACTTCTTCCCCGGAGGCGGTAGTGGAAAGACTAGTTCCCTACAGTTTGGTTTCGTGAGAGGTGAGTGTAAGACGCCTACCTTATATAGCAACGCACATGTCTCCAAAGGCTTCTTTCTTCAAGCACCACGATGTTAGCGCGAAAGCCTGTTTGACATGGCCTTGTTTCTCAGAATTCAGTGTCAGGCTACTACTGCTACTGAGGCTAGCCCACGTACATTGCAAGACCCATCCACCTCCATGACACAGGACGTAATGGAGAGAAACCCTCCGCACAACGTGTTCCTCACTGTGCGGTATCGCGCGTTCCATCTCTTTTCGTTCACACGAGGTTTAAGGAGCGGCTTCGCATCCTTACGAGAAGAGATGGTAGTCGAAGGACGGGAACCCCTCGAGACTTGTTCTTAGAGTTAAACAAACGCATGCCATCTTCCTTATGCTTCCGCAGTCATCCATTTCCATACACATCCTTCTTCGTGTAACGACGGCAGGCACCTTCGAAGCGGAGAGCGAAGTCTCGTCTACGTCCCTTATGCCTTCACACCCACTACGGAAAACAGTTTCCTCCTACGGAAACGATACGGCAGTTGAGGGAAGCCTTCTTCACAAGTGGTTTCTCGAGCACCGTCACAGGGCACATTCTAGATGCCTTCACCATGTCACGCGAAAGTGCTTCCCCGACTTACGTGTATGGCTTTCCTGACGGGTCTCCTTCTCACGCTTCAAACCATGACCTTTTCCATCTGCTCTCTCTCATACTCTTGGAAACGCTTCTCACGGAACAGGATTCCAATCGCGACAGACATTTACACTAGTTACTTCCGTGGCACAGGCACGGGGCACATTCCTTGCGATTTCCCACTTCCATTGCAAAAGTCTACCAGTTTCAGGGAAGGTGATAGTAGACGCACGGTTTCTCTGCAGTGGTGTTTCTGCAGTAGGATACAACACATACATTATGTGACTAATGGGTTCCTCGGGAACCCAGATGGAAGCTCGAAGTCGCGATCGACACAGACGTGGTTCGCCGAGATTCGTGTATGCCTTTCCTTTGGCGAAGTCACATACTTTCGCAAACCCTTCTATCTTCGTGACACATGGTGTTCGTTGAGAAAAGCCCTCCATCAGAAGTTGTGCCGCGAGTGAGGCATATCACCCTTCCTTGCCCTCCGTTTCCTTTCACACTTGGCTTCAAGCCGCTTCGTTCCTTAGCAAAGAAGAAGGGCAGTCGAAGGACCGCACCTCCACAGCGTTGTTTCTTGGAGTTAAGTGTATAGCACGTCCGTTACGCTTCCTCCCACTTCCAGACACACACCTCTCTAGGGGACAACGAGTGTGTTGGTGGTCACGTTCGACCCACATTTCTCTTCACAATTCAGCGTGTGGCATTTTCCTTGTGTTTTCACACAAAGTACCGACAGCGCTTCTATCTTCCCGAAACAAGATCTGAGTTGGGAGAAGCTTTCGACACAAGTTCTTTCCCAAGCAGGGCTCTATGGCACAGTAACTTGCGCCTTCACTTTTAACGTGGGACATTTCCTCCGTCTTCTTCCCTGTAGATGGTAGTGGGAAGACTATTGCTCTACCGTTTTGTTTCTTGAGAGGTGAGTGCAAGACCCTCACACACATATCTCAAAAGGCTTCGCGCTTCGCGAACCAAGGGGTTAGCACGAAATCATGTTTGACGCGGCCTCGTTTCTCTGAGTTCAGTGGAAGGCTCTGCTGACGCTAGCTCACGTACATTTGAAGGCCCTTCCAAATTCGTGACCCAAGACTTTGGTGGAGAGAAGCCCTCCACACAACGTGTTCCCCACTGTGGTGTATCTCGCATTCCGTCTCTTTTCTCTCGCCCTAAGCTTTAACACGGCGCTTCCATCCGTAGGGAAAGAGCTGGTCGTCGACGGACGGCAACCCTCTAGATTTGTCCTTAGAGTTAAACACCCGTAGGCAATCTTCCCTATGCTTCCTCACATCATACATTTCCATACTCACCCTTCTTCGTGGAACGACGGGCGGCACATTCGAAACGGACAGCTCACTCTAGGGCACGTCCCTCGTGCCTTCGCGCCCACGGCGGAAAACACTTTTATCTTCCTGAAACCATATGATAGCTGAGGGAAGACTTCTTCACAAGGGGTTTGTCAAGCACCGTCCCAGGACACATTCTTTATGCCTTCACACGTTCGCGCCAGAATGCCGCTCATACGTAGGCGTACGGCTTTCCAGGGTTTCCTTCTCAGACTTAAAGGCATGACCTTTTCCCTCTGCTCTCTCTCGTACTCTTGAAAACATTTCTCACGGAACAAGGTTTGAACCGGGAGAGACAATCTCCACTCCTTATTTCCGTGGCGCAGGCATGGGGCACATGCCTTGCGCTGTCACACTTACCTTGGAATAGACTACCATTTTCAGGGAAGAGGTTGGGAGAAACACGGTTTCTCTGCAGTGGTGTTTCTTCAGACCGACGTGCACGCCGCCTGTTTAGGGCTCCACACGTTCATGTTGTGACTAGGTTTTCCCCGTGAAGCCAGATGGAAGCTCGAAGGCGCGGTTTGACACAGACTTGTTTCGCACAGTGTAGTCTGTGGCTTTCCTTTGGCGAACTCACGTACGTTTGAAAACCCTTCTAGCGTCGTGAGCCGTGGTGTTCATTGAGAGAAGCCCTCCATACAAAGTGGTTCCCCGAGTAAGGTATAGCAGGCTTTTCCTCTGCTTCCGTTCACACTCGGCGTCAAGCTGCTTCGATCCTTAGGAAAGGAGGCGGGGAGTCGAAGGACCGCTCCTCCACAGCATTGTCTCTTAGACTTAAGTGTACAGCTCGTTCCTTACGCTTCCTCCCATTTCCAGACACACACCTCCCTAGGGGACAACTTGTTAGTTGGTGGTCGCATTCGACCCACATTTTCCTTCACCATTCAGCCTATGGCATTGTCCTTACGCTTTCACACGAAGTCCTGAAAAACGCTTCTCTCTTCCCGAAGCAAGATCTGGGTTGACAGGAGCTTGAGACACAACTCCTCTCTCAAACAGTGGTAGACGGCCCAGCATTTGTGCCTTCACTTTGAACGTCGGAAAGTTCTTCCAACTTCTTCCCCGGAGGCGGTAGTGGAAAGACTAGTTCCCTACAGTTTGGTTTCGTGAGAGGTGAGTGTAAGACGCCTACCTTATATAGCAACGCACATGTCTCCAAAGGCTTCTTTCTTCAAGCACCACGATGTTAGCGCGAAAGCCTGTTTGACATGGCCTTGTTTCTCAGAATTCAGTGTCAGGCTACTACTGCTACTGAGGCTAGCCCACGTACATTGCAAGACCCATCCACCTCCATGACACAGGACGTAATGGAGAGAAACCCTCCGCACAACGTGTTCCTCACTGTGCGGTATCGCGCGTTCCATCTCTTTTCGTTCACACGAGGTTTAAGGAGCGGCTTCGCATCCTTACGAGAAGAGATGGTAGTCGAAGGACGGGAACCCTCGAGACTTGTTCTTAGAGTTAAACAAACGCATGCCATCTTCCTTATGCTTCCGCAGTCATCCATTTCCATACACATCCTTCTTCGTGTAACGACGGCAGGCACCTTCGAAGCGGAGAGCGAAGTCTCGTCTACGTCCCTTATGCCTTCACACCCACTACGGAAAACAGTTTCCTCCTACGGAAACGATACGGCAGTTGAGGGAAGCCTTCTTCACAAGTGGTTTCTCGAGCACCGTCACAGGGCACATTCTAGATGCCTTCACCATGTCACGCGAAAGTGCTTCCCCGACTTACGTGTATGGCTTTCCTGACGGGTCTCCTTCTCACGCTTCAAACCATGACCTTTTCCATCTGCTCTCTCTCATACTCTTGGAAACGCTTCTCACGGAACAGGATTCCAATCGCGACAGACATTTACACTAGTTACTTCCGTGGCACAGGCACGGGGCACATTCCTTGCGATTTCCCACTTCCATTGCAAAAGTCTACCAGTTTCAGGGAAGGTGATAGTAGACGCACGGTTTCTCTGCAGTGGTGTTTCTGCAGTAGGATACAACACATACATTATGTGACTATGGGTTCCTCGGGAACCCAGATGGAAGCTCGAAGTCGCGATCGACACAGACGTGGTTCGCCGAGATTCGTGTATGCCTTTCCTTTGGCGAAGTCACATACTTTCGCAAACCCTTCTATCTTCGTGACACATGGTGTTCGTTGAGAAAAGCCCTCCATCAGAAGTTGTGCCGCGAGTGAGGCATATCACCCTTCCTTGCCCTCCGTTTCCTTTCACACTTGGCTTCAAGCCGCTTCGTTCCTTAGCAAAGAAGAAGGGCAGTCGAAGGACCGCACCTCCACAGCGTTGTTTCTTGGAGTTAAGTGTATAGCACGTCCGTTACGCTTCCTCCCACTTCCAGACACACACCTCTCTAGGGGACAACGAGTGTGTTGGTGGTCACGTTCGACCCACATTTCTCTTCACAATTCAGCGTGTGGCATTTTCCTTGTGTTTTCACACAAAGTACCGACAGCGCTTCTATCTTCCCGAAACAAGATCTGAGTTGGGAGAAGCTTTCGACACAAGTTCTTTCCCAAGCAGGGCTCTATGGCACAGTAACTTGCGCCTTCACTTTTAACGTGGGACATTTCCTCCGTCTTCTTCCCTGTAGATGGTAGTGGGAAGACTATTGCTCTACCGTTTTGTTTCTTGAGAGGTGAGTGCAAGACCCTCACACACATATCTCAAAAGGCTTCGCGCTTCGCGAACCAAGGGGTTAGCACGAAATCATGTTTGACGCGGCCTCGTTTCTCTGAGTTCAGTGGAAGGCTCTGCTGACGCTAGCTCACGTACATTTGAAGGCCCTTCCAAATTCGTGACCCAAGACTTTGGTGGAGAGAAGCCCTCCACACAACGTGTTCCCCACTGTGGTGTATCTCGCATTCCGTCTCTTTTCTCTCGCCCTAAGCTTTAACACGGCGCTTCCATCCGTAGGGAAAGAGCTGGTCGTCGACGGACGGCAACCCTCTAGATTTGTCCTTAGAGTTAAACACCCGTAGGCAATCTTCCCTATGCTTCCTCACATCATACATTTCCATACTCACCCTTCTTCGTGGAACGACGGGCGGCACATTCGAAACGGACAGCTCACTCTAGGGCACGTCCCTCGTGCCTTCGCGCCCACGGCGGAAAACACTTTTATCTTCCTGAAACCATATGATAGCTGAGGGAAGACTTCTTCACAAGGGGTTTGTCAAGCACCGTCCCAGGACACATTCTTTATGCCTTCACACGTTCGCGCCAGAATGCCGCTCATACGTAGGCGTACGGCTTTCCAGGGTTTCCTTCTCAGACTTAAAGGCATGACCTTTTCCCTCTGCTCTCTCTCGTACTCTTGAAAACATTTCTCACGGAACAAGGTTTGAACCGGGAGAGACAATCTCCACTCCTTATTTCCGTGGCGCAGGCATGGGGCACATGCCTTGCGCTGTCACACTTACCTTGGAATAGACTACCATTTTCAGGGAAGAGGTTGGGAGAAACACGGTTTCTCTGCAGTGGTGTTTCTTCAGACCGACGTGCACGCCGCCTGTTTAGGGCTCCACACGTTCATGTTGTGACTAGGTTTTCCCCGTGAAGCCAGATGGAAGCTCGAAGGCGCGGTTTGACACAGACTTGTTTCGCACAGTGTAGTCTGTGGCTTTCCTTTGGCGAACTCACGTACGTTTGAAAACCCTTCTAGCGTCGTGAGCCGTGGTGTTCATTGAGAGAAGCCCTCCATACAAAGTGGTTCCCCGAGTAAGGTATAGCAGGCTTTTCCTCTGCTTCCGTTCACACTCGGCGTCAAGCTGCTTCGATCCTTAGGAAAGGAGGCGGGGAGTCGAAGGACCGCTCCTCCACAGCATTGTCTCTTAGACTTAAGTGTACAGCTCGTTCCTTACGCTTCCTCCCATTTCCAGACACACACCTCCCTAGGGGACAACTTGTTAGTTGGTGGTCGCATTCGACCCACATTTTCCTTCACCATTCAGCCTATGGCATTGTCCTTACGCTTTCACACGAAGTCCTGAAAACGCTTCTCTCTTCCCGAAGCAAGATCTGGGTTGACAGGAGCTTGAGACACAACTCCTCTCTCAAACAGTGGTAGACGGCCCAGCATTTGTGCCTTCACTTTGAACGTCGGAAAGTTCTTCCAACTTCTTCCCCGGAGGCGGTAGTGGAAAGACTAGTTCCCTACAGTTTGGTTTCGTGAGAGGTGAGTGTAAGACGCCTACCTTATATAGCAACGCACATGTCTCCAAAGGCTTCTTTCTTCAAGCACCACGATGTTAGCGCGAAAGCCTGTTTGACATGGCCTTGTTTCTCAGAATTCAGTGTCAGGCTACTACTGCTACTGAGGCTAGCCCACGTACATTGCAAGACCCATCCACCTCCATGACACAGGACGTAATGGAGAGAAACCCTCCGCACAACGTGTTCCTCACTGTGCGGTATCGCGCGTTCCATCTCTTTTCGTTCACACGAGGTTTAAGGAGCGGCTTCGCATCCTTACGAGAAGAGATGGTAGTCGAAGGACGGGAACCCTCGAGACTTGTTCTTAGAGTTAAACAAACGCATGCCATCTTCCTTATGCTTCCGCAGTCATCCATTTCCATACACATCCTTCTTCGTGTAACGACGGCAGGCACCTTCGAAGCGGAGAGCGAAGTCTCGTCTACGTCCCTTATGCCTTCACACCCACTACGGAAAACAGTTTCCTCCTACGGAAACGATACGGCAGTTGAGGGAAGCCTTCTTCACAAGTGGTTTCTCGAGCACCGTCACAGGGCACATTCTAGATGCCTTCACCATGTCACGCGAAAGTGCTTCCCCGACTTACGTGTATGGCTTTCCTGACGGGTCTCCTTCTCACGCTTCAAACCATGACCTTTTCCATCTGCTCTCTCTCATACTCTTGGAAACGCTTCTCACGGAACAGGATTCCAATCGCGACAGACATTTACACTAGTTACTTCCGTGGCACAGGCACGGGGCACATTCCTTGCGATTTCCCACTTCCATTGCAAAAGTCTACCAGTTTCAGGGAAGGTGATAGTAGACGCACGGTTTCTCTGCAGTGGTGTTTCTGCAGTAGGATACAACACATACATTATGTGACTATGGGTTCCTCGGGAACCCAGATGGAAGCTCGAAGTCGCGATCGACACAGACGTGGTTCGCCGAGATTCGTGTATGCCTTTCCTTTGGCGAAGTCACATACTTTCGCAAACCCTTCTATCTTCGTGACACATGGTGTTCGTTGAGAAAAGCCCTCCATCAGAAGTTGTGCCGCGAGTGAGGCATATCACCCTTCCTTGCCCTCCGTTTCCTTTCACACTTGGCTTCAAGCCGCTTCGTTCCTTAGCAAAGAAGAAGGGCAGTCGAAGGACCGCACCTCCACAGCGTTGTTTCTTGGAGTTAAGTGTATAGCACGTCCGTTACGCTTCCTCCCACTTCCAGACACACACCTCTCTAGGGGACAACGAGTGTGTTGGTGGTCACGTTCGACCCACATTTCTCTTCACAATTCAGCGTGTGGCATTTTCCTTGTGTTTTCACACAAAGTACCGACAGCGCTTCTATCTTCCCGAAACAAGATCTGAGTTGGGAGAAGCTTTCGACACAAGTTCTTTCCCAAGCAGGGCTCTATGGCACAGTAACTTGCGCCTTCACTTTTAACGTGGGACATTTCCTCCGTCTTCTTCCCTGTAGATGGTAGTGGGAAGACTATTGCTCTACCGTTTTGTTTCTTGAGAGGTGAGTGCAAGACCCTCACACACATATCTCAAAAGGCTTCGCGCTTCGCGAACCAAGGGGTTAGCACGAAATCATGTTTGACGCGGCCTCGTTTCTCTGAGTTCAGTGGAAGGCTCTGCTGACGCTAGCTCACGTACATTTGAAGGCCCTTCCAAATTCGTGACCCAAGACTTTGGTGGAGAGAAGCCCTCCACACAACGTGTTCCCCACTGTGGTGTATCTCGCATTCCGTCTCTTTTCTCTCGCCCTAAGCTTTAACACGGCGCTTCCATCCGTAGGGAAAGAGCTGGTCGTCGACGGACGGCAACCCTCTAGATTTGTCCTTAGAGTTAAACACCCGTAGGCAATCTTCCCTATGCTTCCTCACATCATACATTTCCATACTCACCCTTCTTCGTGGAACGACGGGCGGCACATTCGAAACGGACAGCTCACTCTAGGGCACGTCCCTCGTGCCTTCGCGCCCACGGCGGAAAACACTTTTATCTTCCTGAAACCATATGATAGCTGAGGGAAGACTTCTTCACAAGGGGTTTGTCAAGCACCGTCCCAGGACACATTCTTTATGCCTTCACACGTTCGCGCCAGAATGCCGCTCATACGTAGGCGTACGGCTTTCCAGGGTTTCCTTCTCAGACTTAAAGGCATGACCTTTTCCCTCTGCTCTCTCTCGTACTCTTGAAAACATTTCTCACGGAACAAGGTTTGAACCGGGAGAGACAATCTCCACTCCTTATTTCCGTGGCGCAGGCATGGGGCACATGCCTTGCGCTGTCACACTTACCTTGGAATAGACTACCATTTTCAGGGAAGAGGTTGGGAGAAACACGGTTTCTCTGCAGTGGTGTTTCTTCAGACCGACGTGCACGCCGCCTGTTTAGGGCTCCACACGTTCATGTTGTGACTAGGTTTTCCCCGTGAAGCCAGATGGAAGCTCGAAGGCGCGGTTTGACACAGACTTGTTTCGCACAGTGTAGTCTGTGGCTTTCCTTTGGCGAACTCACGTACGTTTGAAAACCCTTCTAGCGTCGTGAGCCGTGGTGTTCATTGAGAGAAGCCCTCCATACAAAGTGGTTCCCCGAGTAAGGTATAGCAGGCTTTTCCTCTGCTTCCGTTCACACTCGGCGTCAAGCTGCTTCGATCCTTAGGAAAGGAGGCGGGGAGTCGAAGGACGGCTCCTCCACAGCATTGTCTCTTAGACTTAAGTGTACAGCTCGTTCCTTACGCTTCCTCCCATTTCCAGACACACACCTCCCTAGGGGACAACTTGTTAGTTGGTGGTCGCATTCGACCCACATTTTCCTTCACCATTCAGCCTATGGCATTGTCCTTACGCTTTCACACGAAGTCCTGAAAACGCTTCTCTCTTCCCGAAGCAAGATCTGGGTTGACAGGAGCTTGAGACACAACTCCTCTCTCAAACAGTGGTAGACGGCCCAGCATTTGTGCCTTCACTTTGAACGTCGGAAAGTTCTTCCAACTTCTTCCCCGGAGGCGGTAGTGGAAAGACTAGTTCCCTACAGTTTGGTTTCGTGAGAGGTGAGTGTAAGACGCCTACCTTATATAGCAACGCACATGTCTCCAAAGGCTTCTTTCTTCAAGCACCACGATGTTAGCGCGAAAGCCTGTTTGACATGGCCTTGTTTCTCAGAATTCAGTGTCAGGCTACTACTGCTACTGAGGCTAGCCCACGTACATTGCAAGACCCATCCACCTCCATGACACAGGACGTAATGGAGAGAAACCCTCCGCACAACGTGTTCCTCACTGTGCGGTATCGCGCGTTCCATCTCTTTTCGTTCACACGAGGTTTAAGGAGCGGCTTCGCATCCTTACGAGAAGAGATGGTAGTCGAAGGACGGGAACCCTCGAGACTTGTTCTTAGAGTTAAACAAACGCATGCCATCTTCCTTATGCTTCCGCAGTCATCCATTTCCATACACATCCTTCTTCGTGTAACGACGGCAGGCACCTTCGAAGCGGAGAGCGAAGTCTCGTCTACGTCCCTTATGCCTTCACACCCACTACGGAAAACAGTTTCCTCCTACGGAAACGATACGGCAGTTGAGGGAAGCCTTCTTCACAAGTGGTTTCTCGAGCACCGTCACAGGGCACATTCTAGATGCCTTCACCATGTCACGCGAAAGTGCTTCCCCGACTTACGTGTATGGCTTTCCTGACGGGTCTCCTTCTCACGCTTCAAACCATGACCTTTTCCATCTGCTCTCTCTCATACTCTTGGAAACGCTTCTCACGGAACAGGATTCCAATCGCGACAGACATTTACACTAGTTACTTCCGTGGCACAGGCACGGGGCACATTCCTTGCGATTTCCCACTTCCATTGCAAAAGTCTACCAGTTTCAGGGAAGGTGATAGTAGACGCACGGTTTCTCTGCAGTGGTGTTTCTGCAGTAGGATACAACACATACATTATGTGACTATGGGTTCCTCGGGAACCCAGATGGAAGCTCGAAGTCGCGATCGACACAGACGTGGTTCGCCGAGATTCGTGTATGCCTTTCCTTTGGCGAAGTCACATACTTTCGCAAACCCTTCTATCTTCGTGACACATGGTGTTCGTTGAGAAAAGCCCTCCATCAGAAGTTGTGCCGCGAGTGAGGTATATCACCCTTCCTTGCCCTCCGTTTCCTTTCACACTTGGCTTCAAGCCGCTTCGTTCCTTAGCAAAGAAGAAGGGCAGTCGAAGGACCGCACCTCCACAGCGTTGTTTCTTGGAGTTAAGTGTATAGCACGTCCGTTACGCTTCCTCCCACTTCCAGACACACACCTCTCTAGGGGACAACGAGTGTGTTGGTGGTCACGTTCGACCCACATTTCTCTTCACAATTCAGCGTGTGGCATTTTCCTTGTGTTTTCACACAAAGTACCGACAGCGCTTCTATCTTCCCGAAACAAGATCTGAGTTGGGAGAAGCTTTCGACACAAGTTCTTTCCCAAGCAGGGCTCTATGGCACAGTAACTTGCGCCTTCACTTTTAACGTGGGACATTTCCTCCGTCTTCTTCCCTGTAGATGGTAGTGGGAAGACTATTGCTCTACCGTTTTGTTTCTTGAGAGGTGAGTGCAAGACCCTCACACACATATCTCAAAAGGCTTCGCGCTTCGCGAACCAAGGGGTTAGCACGAAATCATGTTTGACGCGGCCTCGTTTCTCTGAGTTCAGTGGAAGGCTCTGCTGACGCTAGCTCACGTACATTTGAAGGCCCTTCCAAATTCGTGACCCAAGACTTTGGTGGAGAGAAGCCCTCCACACAACGTGTTCCCCACTGTGGTGTATCTCGCATTCCGTCTCTTTTCTCTCGCCCTAAGCTTTAACACGGCGCTTCCATCCGTAGGGAAAGAGCTGGTCGTCGACGGACGGCAACCCTCTAGATTTGTCCTTAGAGTTAAACACCCGTAGGCAATCTTCCCTATGCTTCCTCACATCATACATTTCCATACTCACCCTTCTTCGTGGAACGACGGGCGGCACATTCGAAACGGACAGCTCACTCTAGGGCACGTCCCTCGTGCCTTCACGCCCACGGCGGAAAACACTTTTATCTTCCTGAAACCATATGATAGCTGAGGGAAGACTTCTTCACAAGGGGTTTGTCAAGCACCGTCCCAGGACACATTCTTTATGCCTTCACACGTTCGCGCCAGAATGCCGCTCATACGTAGGCGTACGGCTTTCCAGGGTTTCCTTCTCAGACTTAAAGGCATGACCTTTTCCCTCTGCTCTCTCTCGTACTCTTGAAAACATTTCTCACGGAACAAGGTTTGAACCGGGAGAGACAATCTCCACTCCTTATTTCCGTGGCGCAGGCATGGGGCACATGCCTTGCGCTGTCACACTTACCTTGGAATAGACTACCATTTTCAGGGAAGAGGTTGGGAGAAACACGGTTTCTCTGCAGTGGTGTTTCTTCAGACCGACGTGCACGCCGCCTGTTTAGGGCTCCACACGTTCATGTTGTGACTAGGTTTTCCCCGTGAAGCCAGATGGAAGCTCGAAGGCGCGGTTTGACACAGACTTGTTTCGCACAGTGTAGTCTGTGGCTTTCCTTTGGCGAACTCACGTACGTTTGAAAACCCTTCTAGCGTCGTGAGCCGTGGTGTTCATTGAGAGAAGCCCTCCATACAAAGTGGTTCCCCGAGTAAGGTATAGCAGGCTTTTCCTCTGCTTCCGTTCACACTCGGCGTCAAGCTGCTTCGATCCTTAGGAAAGGAGGCGGGGAGTCGAAGGACCGCTCCTCCACAGCATTGTCTCTTAGACTTAAGTGTACAGCTCGTTCCTTACGCTTCCTCCCATTTCCAGACACACACCTCCCTAGGGGACAACTTGTTAGTTGGTGGTCGCATTCGACCCACATTTTCCTTCACCATTCAGCCTATGGCATTGTCCTTACGCTTTCACACGAAGTCCTGAAAACGCTTCTCTCTTCCCGAAGCAAGATCTGGGTTGACAGGAGCTTGAGACACAACTCCTCTCTCAAACAGTGGTAGACGGCCCAGCATTTGTGCCTTCACTTTGAACGTCGGAAAGTTCTTCCAACTTCTTCCCCGGAGGCGGTAGTGGAAAGACTAGTTCCCTACAGTTTGGTTTCGTGAGAGGTGAGTGTAAGACGCCTACCTTATATAGCAACGCACATGTCTCCAAAGGCTTCTTTCTTCAAGCACCACGATGTTAGCGCGAAAGCCTGTTTGACATGGCCTTGTTTCTCAGAATTCAGTGTCAGGCTACTACTGCTACTGAGGCTAGCCCACGTACATTGCAAGACCCATCCACCTCCATGACACAGGACGTAATGGAGAGAAACCCTCCGCACAACGTGTTCCTCACTGTGCGGTATCGCGCGTTCCATCTCTTTTCGTTCACACGAGGTTTAAGGAGCGGCTTCGCATCCTTACGAGAAGAGATGGTAGTCGAAGGACGGGAACCCTCGAGACTTGTTCTTAGAGTTAAACAAACGCATGCCATCTTCCTTATGCTTCCGCAGTCATCCATTTCCATACACATCCTTCTTCGTGTAACGACGGCAGGCACCTTCGAAGCGGAGAGCGAAGTCTCGTCTACGTCCCTTATGCCTTCACACCCACTACGGAAAACAGTTTCCTCCTACGGAAACGATACGGCAGTTGAGGGAAGCCTTCTTCACAAGTGGTTTCTCGAGCACCGTCACAGGGCACATTCTAGATGCCTTCACCATGTCACGCGAAAGTGCTTCCCCGACTTACGTGTATGGCTTTCCTGACGGGTCTCCTTCTCACGCTTCAAACCATGACCTTTTCCATCTGCTCTCTCTCATACTCTTGGAAACGCTTCTCACGGAACAGGATTCCAATCGCGACAGACATTTACACTAGTTACTTCCGTGGCACAGGCACGGGGCACATTCCTTGCGATTTCCCACTTCCATTGCAAAAGTCTACCAGTTTCAGGGAAGGTGATAGTAGACGCACGGTTTCTCTGCAGTGGTGTTTCTGCAGTAGGATACAACACATACATTATGTGACTATGGGTTCCTCGGGAACCCAGATGGAAGCTCGAAGTCGCGATCGACACAGACGTGGTTCGCCGAGATTCGTGTATGCCTTTCCTTTGGCGAAGTCACATACTTTCGCAAACCCTTCTATCTTCGTGACACATGGTGTTCGTTGAGAAAAGCCCTCCATCAGAAGTTGTGCCGCGAGTGAGGCATATCACCCTTCCTTGCCCTCCGTTTCCTTTCACACTTGGCTTCAAGCCGCTTCGTTCCTTAGCAAAGAAGAAGGGCAGTCGAAGGACCGCACCTCCACAGCGTTGTTTCTTGGAGTTAAGTGTATAGCACGTCCGTTACGCTTCCTCCCACTTCCAGACACACACCTCTCTAGGGGACAACGAGTGTGTTGGTGGTCACGTTCGACCCACATTTCTCTTCACAATTCAGCGTGTGGCATTTTCCTTGTGTTTTCACACAAAGTACCGACAGCGCTTCTATCTTCCCGAAACAAGATCTGAGTTGGGAGAAGCTTTCGACACAAGTTCTTTCCCAAGCAGGGCTCTATGGCACAGTAACTTGCGCCTTCACTTTTAACGTGGGACATTTCCTCCGTCTTCTTCCCTGTAGATGGTAGTGGGAAGACTATTGCTCTACCGTTTTGTTTCTTGAGAGGTGAGTGCAAGACCCTCACACACATATCTCAAAAGGCTTCGCGCTTCGCGAACCAAGGGGTTAGCACGAAATCATGTTTGACGCGGCCTCGTTTCTCTGAGTTCAGTGGAAGGCTCTGCTGACGCTAGCTCACGTACATTTGAAGGCCCTTCCAAATTCGTGACCCAAGACTTTGGTGGAGAGAAGCCCTCCACACAACGTGTTCCCCACTGTGGTGTATCTCGCATTCCGTCTCTTTTCTCTCGCCCTAAGCTTTAACACGGCGCTTCCATCCGTACGGAAAGAGCTGGTCGTCGACGGACGGCAACCCTCTAGATTTGTCCTTAGAGTTAAACACCCGTAGGCAATCTTCCCTATGCTTCCTCACATCATACATTTCCATACTCACCCTTCTTCGTGGAACGACGGGCGGCACATTCGAAACGGACAGCTCACTCTAGGGCACGTCCCTCGTGCCTTCACGCCCACGGCGGAAAACACTTTTATCTTCCTGAAACCATATGATAGCTGAGGGAAGACTTCTTCACAAGGGGTTTGTCAAGCACCGTCCCAGGACACATTCTTTATGCCTTCACACGTTCGCGCCAGAATGCCGCTCATACGTAGGCGTACGGCTTTCCAGGGTTTCCTTCTCAGACTTAAAGGCATGACCTTTTCCCTCTGCTCTCTCTCGTACTCTTGAAAACATTTCTCACGGAACAAGGTTTGAACCGGGAGAGACAATCTCCACTCCTTATTTCCGTGGCGCAGGCATGGGGCACATGCCTTGCGCTGTCACACTTACCTTGGAATAGACTACCATTTTCAGGGAAGAGGTTGGGAGAAACACGGTTTCTCTGCAGTGGCGTTTCTTCAGACCGACGTGCACGCCGCCTGTTTAGGGCTCCACACGTTCATGTTGTGACTAGGTTTTCCCCGTGAAGCCAGATGGAAGCTCGAAGGCGCGGTTTGACACAGACTTGTTTCGCACAGTGTAGTCTGTGGCTTTCCTTTGGCGAACTCACGTACGTTTGAAAACCCTTCTAGCGTCGTGAGCCGTGGTGTTCATTGAGAGAAGCCCTCCATACAAAGTGGTTCCCCGAGTAAGGTATAGCAGGCTTTTCCTCTGCTTCCGTTCACACTCGGCGTCAAGCTGCTTCGATCCTTAGGAAAGGAGGCGGGGAGTCGAAGGACCGCTCCTCCACAGCATTGTCTCTTAGACTTAAGTGTACAGCTCGTTCCTTACGCTTCCTCCCATTTCCAGACACACACCTCCCTAGGGGACAACTTGTTAGTTGGTGGTCGCATTCGACCCACATTTTCCTTCACCATTCAGCCTATGGCATTGTCCTTACGCTTTCACACGAAGTCCTGAAAACGCTTCTCTCTTCCCGAAGCAAGATCTGGGTTGACAGGAGCTTGAGACACAACTCCTCTCTCAAACAGTGGTAGACGGCCCAGCATTTGTGCCTTCACTTTGAACGTCGGAAAGTTCTTCCAACTTCTTCCCCGGAGGCGGTAGTGGAAAGACTAGTTCCCTACAGTTTGGTTTCGTGAGAGGTGAGTGTAAGACGCCTACCTTATATAGCAACGCACATGTCTCCAAAGGCTTCTTTCTTCAAGCACCACGATGTTAGCGCGAAAGCCTGTTTGACATGGCCTTGTTTCTCAGAATTCAGTGTCAGGCTACTACTGCTACTGAGGCTAGCCCACGTACATTGCAAGACCCATCCACCTCCATGACACAGGACGTAATGGAGAGAAACCCTCCGCACAACGTGTTCCTCACTGTGCGGTATCGCGCGTTCCATCTCTTTTCGTTCACACGAGGTTTAAGGAGCGGCTTCGCATCCTTACGAGAAGAGATGGTAGTCGAAGGACGGGAACCCTCGAGACTTGTTCTTAGAGTTAAACAAACGCATGCCATCTTCCTTATGCTTCCGCAGTCATCCATTTCCATACACATCCTTCTTCGTGTAACGACGGCAGGCACCTTCGAAGCGGAGAGCGAAGTCTCGTCTACGTCCCTTATGCCTTCACACCCACTACGGAAAACAGTTTCCTCCTACGGAAACGATACGGCAGTTGAGGGAAGCCTTCTTCACAAGTGGTTTCTCGAGCACCGTCACAGGGCACATTCTAGATGCCTTCACCATGTCACGCGAAAGTGCTTCCCCGACTTACGTGTATGGCTTTCCTGACGGGTCTCCTTCTCACGCTTCAAACCATGACCTTTTCCATCTGCTCTCTCTCATACTCTTGGAAACGCTTCTCACGGAACAGGATTCCAATCGCGACAGACATTTACACTAGTTACTTCCGTGGCACAGGCACGGGGCACATTCCTTGCGATTTCCCACTTCCATTGCAAAAGTCTACCAGTTTCAGGGAAGGTGATAGTAGACGCACGGTTTCTCTGCAGTGGTGTTTCTGCAGTAGGATACAACACATACATTATGTGACTATGGGTTCCTCGGGAACCCAGATGGAAGCTCGAAGTCGCGATCGACACAGACGTGGTTCGCCGAGATTCGTGTATGCCTTTCCTTTGGCGAAGTCACATACTTTCGCAAACCCTTCTATCTTCGTGACACATGGTGTTCGTTGAGAAAAGCCCTCCATCAGAAGTTGTGCCGCGAGTGAGGCATATCACCCTTCCTTGCCCTCCGTTTCCTTTCACACTTGGCTTCAAGCCGCTTCGTTCCTTAGCAAAGAAGAAGGGCAGTCGAAGGACCGCACCTCCACAGCGTTGTTTCTTGGAGTTAAGTGTATAGCACGTCCGTTACGCTTCCTCCCACTTCCAGACACACACCTCTCTAGGGGACAACGAGTGTGTTGGTGGTCACGTTCGACCCACATTTCTCTTCACAATTCAGCGTGTGGCATTTTCCTTGTGTTTTCACACAAAGTACCGACAGCGCTTCTATCTTCCCGAAACAAGATCTGAGTTGGGAGAAGCTTTCGACACAAGTTCTTTCCCAAGCAGGGCTCTATGGCACAGTAACTTGCGCCTTCACTTTTAACGTGGGACATTTCCTCCGTCTTCTTCCCTGTAGATGGTAGTGGGAAGACTATTGCTCTACCGTTTTGTTTCTTGAGAGGTGAGTGCAAGACCCTCACACACATATCTCAAAAGGCTTCGCGCTTCGCGAACCAAGGGGTTAGCACGAAATCATGTTTGACGCGGCCTCGTTTCTCTGAGTTCAGTGGAAGGCTCTGCTGACGCTAGCTCACGTACATTTGAAGGCCCTTCCAAATTCGTGACCCAAGACTTTGGTGGAGAGAAGCCCTCCACACAACGTGTTCCCCACTGTGGTGTATCTCGCATTCCGTCTCTTTTCTCTCGCCCTAAGCTTTAACACGGCGCTTCCATCCGTAGGGAAAGAGCTGGTCGTCGACGGACGGCAACCCTCTAGATTTGTCCTTAGAGTTAAACACCCGTAGGCAATCTTCCCTATGCTTCCTCACATCATACATTTCCATACTCACCCTTCTTCGTGGAACGACGGGCGGCACATTCGAAACGGACAGCTCACTCTAGGGCACGTCCCTCGTGCCTTCACGCCCACGGCGGAAAACACTTTTATCTTCCTGAAACCATATGATAGCTGAGGGAAGACTTCTTCACAAGGGGTTTGTCAAGCACCGTCCCAGGACACATTCTTTATGCCTTCACACGTTCGCGCCAGAATGCCGCTCATACGTAGGCGTACGGCTTTCCAGGGTTTCCTTCTCAGACTTAAAGGCATGACCTTTTCCCTCTGCTCTCTCTCGTACTCTTGAAAACATTTCTCACGGAACAAGGTTTGAACCGGGAGAGACAATCTCCACTCCTTATTTCCGTGGCGCAGGCATGGGGCACATGCCTTGCGCTGTCACACTTACCTTGGAATAGACTACCATTTTCAGGGAAGAGGTTGGGAGAAACACGGTTTCTCTGCAGTGGTGTTTCTTCAGACCGACGTGCACGCCGCCTGTTTAGGGCTCCACACGTTCATGTTGTGACTAGGTTTTCCCCGTGAAGCCAGATGGAAGCTCGAAGGCGCGGTTTGACACAGACTTGTTTCGCACAGTGTAGTCTGTGGCTTTCCTTTGGCGAACTCACGTACGTTTGAAAACCCTTCTAGCGTCGTGAGCCGTGGTGTTCATTGAGAGAAGCCCTCCATACAAAGTGGTTCCCCGAGTAAGGTATAGCAGGCTTTTCCTCTGCTTCCGTTCACACTCGGCGTCAAGCTGCTTCGATCCTTAGGAAAGGAGGCGGGGAGTCGAAGGACGGCTCCTCCACAGCATTGTCTCTTAGACTTAAGTGTACAGCTCGTTCCTTACGCTTCCTCCCATTTCCAGACACACACCTCCCTAGGGGACAACTTGTTAGTTGGTGGTCGCATTCGACCCACATTTTCCTTCACCATTCAGCCTATGGCATTGTCCTTACGCTTTCACACGAAGTCCTGAAAACGCTTCTCTCTTCCCGAAGCAAGATCTGGGTTGACAGGAGCTTGAGACACAACTCCTCTCTCAAACAGTGGTAGACGGCCCAGCATTTGTGCCTTCACTTTGAACGTCGGAAAGTTCTTCCAACTTCTTCCCCGGAGGCGGTAGTGGAAAGACTAGTTCCCTACAGTTTGGTTTCGTGAGAGGTGAGTGTAAGACGCCTACCTTATATAGCAACGCACATGTCTCCAAAGGCTTCTTTCTTCAAGCACCACGATGTTAGCGCGAAAGCCTGTTTGACATGGCCTTGTTTCTCAGAATTCAGTGTCAGGCTACTACTGCTACTGAGGCTAGCCCACGTACATTGCAAGACCCATCCACCTCCATGACACAGGACGTAATGGAGAGAAACCCTCCGCACAACGTGTTCCTCACTGTGCGGTATCGCGCGTTCCATCTCTTTTCGTTCACACGAGGTTTAAGGAGCGGCTTCGCATCCTTACGAGAAGAGATGGTAGTCGAAGGACGGGAACCCTCGAGACTTGTTCTTAGAGTTAAACAAACGCATGCCATCTTCCTTATGCTTCCGCAGTCATCCATTTCCATACACATCCTTCTTCGTGTAACGACGGCAGGCACCTTCGAAGCGGAGAGCGAAGTCTCGTCTACGTCCCTTATGCCTTCACACCCACTACGGAAAACAGTTTCCTCCTACGGAAACGATACGGCAGTTGAGGGAAGCCTTCTTCACAAGTGGTTTCTCGAGCACCGTCACAGGGCACATTCTAGATGCCTTCACCATGTCACGCGAAAGTGCTTCCCCGACTTACGTGTATGGCTTTCCTGACGGGTCTCCTTCTCACGCTTCAAACCATGACCTTTTCCATCTGCTCTCTCTCATACTCTTGGAAACGCTTCTCACGGAACAGGATTCCAATCGCGACAGACATTTACACTAGTTACTTCCGTGGCACAGGCACGGGGCACATTCCTTGCGATTTCCCACTTCCATTGCAAAAGTCTACCAGTTTCAGGGAAGGTGATAGTAAACGCACGGTTTCTCTGCAGTGGTGTTTCTGCAGTAGGATACAACACATACATTATGTGACTATGGGTTCCTCGGGAACCCAGATGGAAGCTCGAAGTCGCGATCGACACAGACGTGGTTCGCCGAGATTCGTGTATGCCTTTCCTTTGGCGAAGTCACATACTTTCGCAAACCCTTCTATCTTCGTGACACATGGTGTTCGTTGAGAAAAGCCCTCCATCAGAAGTTGTGCCGCGAGTGAGGCATATCACCCTTCCTTGCCCTCCGTTTCCTTTCACACTTGGCTTCAAGCCGCTTCGTTCCTTAGCAAAGAAGAAGGGCAGTCGAAGGACCGCACCTCCACAGCGTTGTTTCTTGGAGTTAAGTGTATAGCACGTCCGTTACGCTTCCTCCCACTTCCAGACACACACCTCTCTAGGGGACAACGAGTGTGTTGGTGGTCACGTTCGACCCACATTTCTCTTCACAATTCAGCGTGTGGCATTTTCCTTGTGTTTTCACACAAAGTACCGACAGCGCTTCTATCTTCCCGAAACAAGATCTGAGTTGGGAGAAGCTTTCGACACAAGTTCTTTCCCAAGCAGGGCTCTATGGCACAGTAACTTGCGCCTTCACTTTTAACGTGGGACATTTCCTCCGTCTTCTTCCCTGTAGATGGTAGTGGGAAGACTATTGCTCTACCGTTTTGTTTCTTGAGAGGTGAGTGCAAGACCCTCACACACATATCTCAAAAGGCTTCGCGCTTCGCGAACCAAGGGGTTAGCACGAAATCATGTTTGACGCGGCCTCGTTTCTCTGAGTTCAGTGGAAGGCTCTGCTGACGCTAGCTCACGTACATTTGAAGGCCCTTCCAAATTCGTGACCCAAGACTTTGGTGGAGAGAAGCCCTCCACACAACGTGTTCCCCACTGTGGTGTATCTCGCATTCCGTCTCTTTTCTCTCGCCCTAAGCTTTAACACGGCGCTTCCATCCGTAGGGAAAGAGCTGGTCGTCGACGGACGGCAACCCTCTAGATTTGTCCTTAGAGTTAAACACCCGTAGGCAATCTTCCCTATGCTTCCTCACATCATACATTTCCATACTCACCCTTCTTCGTGGAACGACGGGCGGCACATTCGAAACGGACAGCTCACTCTAGGGCACGTCCCTCGTGCCTTCACGCCCACGGCGGAAAACACTTTTATCTTCCTGAAACCATATGATAGCTGAGGGAAGACTTCTTCACAAGGGGTTTGTCAAGCACCGTCCCAGGACACATTCTTTATGCCTTCACACGTTCGCGCCAGAATGCCGCTCATACGTAGGCGTACGGCTTTCCAGGGTTTCCTTCTCAGACTTAAAGGCATGACCTTTTCCCTCTGCTCTCTCTCGTACTCTTGAAAACATTTCTCACGGAACAAGGTTTGAACCGGGAGAGACAATCTCCACTCCTTATTTCCGTGGCGCAGGCATGGGGCACATGCCTTGCGCTGTCACACTTACCTTGGAATAGACTACCATTTTCAGGGAAGAGGTTGGGAGAAACACGGTTTCTCTGCAGTGGTGTTTCTTCAGACCGACGTGCACGCCGCCTGTTTAGGGCTCCACACGTTCATGTTGTGACTAGGTTTTCCCCGTGAAGCCAGATGGAAGCTCGAAGGCGCGGTTTGACACAGACTTGTTTCGCACAGTGTAGTCTGTGGCTTTCCTTTGGCGAACTCACGTACGTTTGAAAACCCTTCTAGCGTCGTGAGCCGTGGTGTTCATTGAGAGAAGCCCTCCATACAAAGTGGTTCCCCGAGTAAGGTATAGCAGGCTTTTCCTCTGCTTCCGTTCACACTCGGCGTCAAGCTGCTTCGATCCTTAGGAAAGGAGGCGGGGAGTCGAAGGACGGCTCCTCCACAGCATTGTCTCTTAGACTTAAGTGTACAGCTCGTTCCTTACGCTTCCTCCCATTTCCAGACACACACCTCCCTAGGGGACAACTTGTTAGTTGGTGGTCGCATTCGACCCACATTTTCCTTCACCATTCAGCCTATGGCATTGTCCTTACGCTTTCACACGAAGTCCTGAAAACGCTTCTCTCTTCCCGAAGCAAGATCTGGGTTGACAGGAGCTTGAGACACAACTCCTCTCTCAAACAGTGGTAGACGGCCCAGCATTTGTGCCTTCACTTTGAACGTCGGAAAGTTCTTCCAACTTCTTCCCCGGAGGCGGTAGTGGAAAGACTAGTTCCCTACAGTTTGGTTTCGTGAGAGGTGAGTGTAAGACGCCTACCTTATATAGCAACGCACATGTCTCCAAAGGCTTCTTTCTTCAAGCACCACGATGTTAGCGCGAAAGCCTGTTTGACATGGCCTTGTTTCTCAGAATTCAGTGTCAGGCTACTACTGCTACTGAGGCTAGCCCACGTACATTGCAAGACCCATCCACCTCCATGACACAGGACGTAATGGAGAGAAACCCTCCGCACAACGTGTTCCTCACTGTGCGGTATCGCGCGTTCCATCTCTTTTCGTTCACACGAGGTTTAAGGAGCGGCTTCGCATCCTTACGAGAAGAGATGGTAGTCGAAGGACGGGAACCCTCGAGACTTGTTCTTAGAGTTAAACAAACGCATGCCATCTTCCTTATGCTTCCGCAGTCATCCATTTCCATACACATCCTTCTTCGTGTAACGACGGCAGGCACCTTCGAAGCGGAGAGCGAAGTCTCGTCTACGTCCCTTATGCCTTCACACCCACTACGGAAAACAGTTTCCTCCTACGGAAACGATACGGCAGTTGAGGGAAGCCTTCTTCACAAGTGGTTTCTCGAGCACCGTCACAGGGCACATTCTAGATGCCTTCACCATGTCACGCGAAAGTGCTTCCCCGACTTACGTGTATGGCTTTCCTGACGGGTCTCCTTCTCACGCTTCAAACCATGACCTTTTCCATCTGCTCTCTCTCATACTCTTGGAAACGCTTCTCACGGAACAGGATTCCAATCGCGACAGACATTTACACTAGTTACTTCCGTGGCACAGGCACGGGGCACATTCCTTGCGATTTCCCACTTCCATTGCAAAAGTCTACCAGTTTCAGGGAAGGTGATAGTAGACGCACGGTTTCTCTGCAGTGGTGTTTCTGCAGTAGGATACAACACATACATTATGTGACTATGGGTTCCTCGGGAACCCAGATGGAAGCTCGAAGTCGCGATCGACACAGACGTGGTTCGCCGAGATTCGTGTATGCCTTTCCTTTGGCGAAGTCACATACTTTCGCAAACCCTTCTATCTTCGTGACACATGGTGTTCGTTGAGAAAAGCCCTCCATCAGAAGTTGTGCCGCGAGTGAGGCATATCACCCTTCCTTGCCCTCCGTTTCCTTTCACACTTGGCTTCAAGCCGCTTCGTTCCTTAGCAAAGAAGAAGGGCAGTCGAAGGACCGCACCTCCACAGCGTTGTTTCTTGGAGTTAAGTGTATAGCACGTCCGTTACGCTTCCTCCCACTTCCAGACACACACCTCTCTAGGGGACAACGAGTGTGTTGGTGGTCACGTTCGACCCACATTTCTCTTCACAATTCAGCGTGTGGCATTTTCCTTGTGTTTTCACACAAAGTACCGACAGCGCTTCTATCTTCCCGAAACAAGATCTGAGTTGGGAGAAGCTTTCGACACAAGTTCTTTCCCAAGCAGGGCTCTATGGCACAGTAACTTGCGCCTTCACTTTTAACGTGGGACATTTCCTCCGTCTTCTTCCCTGTAGATGGTAGTGGGAAGACTATTGCTCTACCGTTTTGTTTCTTGAGAGGTGAGTGCAAGACCCTCACACACATATCTCAAAAGGCTTCGCGCTTCGCGAACCAAGGGGTTAGCACGAAATCATGTTTGACGCGGCCTCGTTTCTCTGAGTTCAGTGGAAGGCTCTGCTGACGCTAGCTCACGTACATTTGAAGGCCCTTCCAAATTCGTGACCCAAGACTTTGGTGGAGAGAAGCCCTCCACACAACGTGTTCCCCACTGTGGTGTATCTCGCATTCCGTCTCTTTTCTCTCGCCCTAAGCTTTAACACGGCGCTTCCATCCGTAGGGAAAGAGCTGGTCGTCGACGGACGGCAACCCTCTAGATTTGTCCTTAGAGTTAAACACCCGTAGGCAATCTTCCCTATGCTTCCTCACATCATACATTTCCATACTCACCCTTCTTCGTGGAACGACGGGCGGCACATTCGAAACGGACAGCTCACTCTAGGGCACGTCCCTCGTGCCTTCACGCCCACGGCGGAAAACACTTTTATCTTCCTGAAACCATATGATAGCTGAGGGAAGACTTCTTCACAAGGGGTTTGTCAAGCACCGTCCCAGGACACATTCTTTATGCCTTCACACGTTCGCGCCAGAATGCCGCTCATACGTAGGCGTACGGCTTTCCAGGGTTTCCTTCTCAGACTTAAAGGCATGACCTTTTCCCTCTGCTCTCTCTCGTACTCTTGAAAACATTTCTCACGGAACAAGGTTTGAACCGGGAGAGACAATCTCCACTCCTTATTTCCGTGGCGCAGGCATGGGGCACATGCCTTGCGCTGTCACACTTACCTTGGAATAGACTACCATTTTCAGGGAAGAGGTTGGGAGAAACACGGTTTCTCTGCAGTGGTGTTTCTTCAGACCGACGTGCACGCCGCCTGTTTAGGGCTCCACACGTTCATGTTGTGACTAGGTTTTCCCCGTGAAGCCAGATGGAAGCTCGAAGGCGCGGTTTGACACAGACTTGTTTCGCACAGTGTAGTCTGTGGCTTTCCTTTGGCGAACTCACGTACGTTTGAAAACCCTTCTAGCGTCGTGAGCCGTGGTGTTCATTGAGAGAAGCCCTCCATACAAAGTGGTTCCCCGAGTAAGGTATAGCAGGCTTTTCCTCTGCTTCCGTTCACACTCGGCGTCAAGCTGCTTCGATCCTTAGGAAAGGAGGCGGGGAGTCGAAGGACGGCTCCTCCACAGCATTGTCTCTTAGACTTAAGTGTACAGCTCGTTCCTTACGCTTCCTCCCATTTCCAGACACACACCTCCCTAGGGGACAACTTGTTAGTTGGTGGTCGCATTCGACCCACATTTTCCTTCACCATTCAGCCTATGGCATTGTCCTTACGCTTTCACACGAAGTCCTGAAAACGCTTCTCTCTTCCCGAAGCAAGATCTGGGTTGACAGGAGCTTGAGACACAACTCCTCTCTCAAACAGTGGTAGACGGCCCAGCATTTGTGCCTTCACTTTGAACGTCGGAAAGTTCTTCCAACTTCTTCCCCGGAGGCGGTAGTGGAAAGACTAGTTCCCTACAGTTTGGTTTCGTGAGAGGTGAGTGTAAGACGCCTACCTTATATAGCAACGCACA
Organism: Eumetopias jubatus; assembly: GCF_037043125.1. Taxonomy (NCBI): domain Eukaryota; kingdom Metazoa; phylum Chordata; class Mammalia; order Carnivora; family Otariidae; genus Eumetopias; species Eumetopias jubatus. The sequence goes on along the minus strand of NW_028275054.1, from coordinate 79,417 downwards.
TGTCTCCAAAGGCTTCTTTCTTCAAGCACCACGATGTTAGCGCGAAAGCCTGTTTGACATGGCCTTGTTTCTCAGAATTCAGTGTCAGGCTACTACTGCTACTGAGGCTAGCCCACGTACATTGCAAGACCCATCCACCTCCATGACACAGGACGTAATGGAGAGAAACCCTCCGCACAACGTGTTCCTCACTGTGCGGTATCGCGCGTTCCATCTCTTTTCGTTCACACGAGGTTTAAGGAGCGGCTTCGCATCCTTACGAGAAGAGATGGTAGTCGAAGGACGGGAACCCTCGAGACTTGTTCTTAGAGTTAAACAAACGCATGCCATCTTCCTTATGCTTCCGCAGTCATCCATTTCCATACACATCCTTCTTCGTGTAACGACGGCAGGCACCTTCGAAGCGGAGAGCGAAGTCTCGTCTACGTCCCTTATGCCTTCACACCCACTACGGAAAACAGTTTCCTCCTACGGAAACGATACGGCAGTTGAGGGAAGCCTTCTTCACAAGTGGTTTCTCGAGCACCGTCACAGGGCACATTCTAGATGCCTTCACCATGTCACGCGAAAGTGCTTCCCCGACTTACGTGTATGGCTTTCCTGACGGGTCTCCTTCTCACGCTTCAAACCATGACCTTTTCCATCTGCTCTCTCTCATACTCTTGGAAACGCTTCTCACGGAACAGGATTCCAATCGCGACAGACATTTACACTAGTTACTTCCGTGGCACAGGCACGGGGCACATTCCTTGCGATTTCCCACTTCCATTGCAAAAGTCTACCAGTTTCAGGGAAGGTGATAGTAGACGCACGGTTTCTCTGCAGTGGTGTTTCTGCAGTAGGATACAACACATACATTATGTGACTATGGGTTCCTCGGGAACCCAGATGGAAGCTCGAAGTCGCGATCGACACAGACGTGGTTCGCCGAGATTCGTGTATGCCTTTCCTTTGGCGAAGTCACATACTTTCGCAAACCCTTCTATCTTCGTGACACATGGTGTTCGTTGAGAAAAGCCCTCCATCAGAAGTTGTGCCGCGAGTGAGGTATATCACCCTTCCTTGCCCTCCGTTTCCTTTCACACTTGGCTTCAAGCCGCTTCGTTCCTTAGCAAAGAAGAAGGGCAGTCGAAGGACCGCACCTCCACAGCGTTGTTTCTTGGAGTTAAGTGTATAGCACGTCCGTTACGCTTCCTCCCACTTCCAGACACACACCTCTCTAGGGGACAACGAGTGTGTTGGTGGTCACGTTCGACCCACATTTCTCTTCACAATTCAGCGTGTGGCATTTTCCTTGTGTTTTCACACAAAGTACCGACAGCGCTTCTATCTTCCCGAAACAAGATCTGAGTTGGGAGAAGCTTTCGACACAAGTTCTTTCCCAAGCAGGGCTCTATGGCACAGTAACTTGCGCCTTCACTTTTAACGTGGGACATTTCCTCCGTCTTCTTCCCTGTAGATGGTAGTGGGAAGACTATTGCTCTACCGTTTTGTTTCTTGAGAGGTGAGTGCAAGACCCTCACACACATATCTCAAAAGGCTTCGCGCTTCGCGAACCAAGGGGTTAGCACGAAATCATGTTTGACGCGGCCTCGTTTCTCTGAGTTCAGTGGAAGGCTCTGCTGACGCTAGCTCACGTACATTTGAAGGCCCTTCCAAATTCGTGACCCAAGACTTTGGTGGAGAGAAGCCCTCCACACAACGTGTTCCCCACTGTGGTGTATCTCGCATTCCGTCTCTTTTCTCTCGCCCTAAGCTTTAACACGGCGCTTCCATCCGTAGGGAAAGAGCTGGTCGTCGACGGACGGCAACCCTCTAGATTTGTCCTTAGAGTTAAACACCCGTAGGCAATCTTCCCTATGCTTCCTCACATCATACATTTCCATACTCACCCTTCTTCGTGGAACGACGGGCGGCACATTCGAAACGGACAGCTCACTCTAGGGCACGTCCCTCGTGCCTTCACGCCCACGGCGGAAAACACTTTTATCTTCCTGAAACCATATGATAGCTGAGGGAAGACTTCTTCACAAGGGGTTTGTCAAGCACCGTCCCAGGACACATTCTTTATGCCTTCACACGTTCGCGCCAGAATGCCGCTCATACGTAGGCGTACGGCTTTCCAGGGTTTCCTTCTCAGACTTAAAGGCATGACCTTTTCCCTCTGCTCTCTCTCGTACTCTTGAAAACATTTCTCACGGAACAAGGTTTGAACCGGGAGAGACAATCTCCACTCCTTATTTCCGTGGCGCAGGCATGGGGCACATGCCTTGCGCTGTCACACTTACCTTGGAATAGACTACCATTTTCAGGGAAGAGGTTGGGAGAAACACGGTTTCTCTGCAGTGGTGTTTCTTCAGACCGACGTGCACGCCGCCTGTTTAGGGCTCCACACGTTCATGTTGTGACTAGGTTTTCCCCGTGAAGCCAGATGGAAGCTCGAAGGCGCGGTTTGACACAGACTTGTTTCGCACAGTGTAGTCTGTGGCTTTCCTTTGGCGAACTCACGTACGTTTGAAAACCCTTCTAGCGTCGTGAGCCGTGGTGTTCATTGAGAGAAGCCCTCCATACAAAGTGGTTCCCCGAGTAAGGTATAGCAGGCTTTTCCTCTGCTTCCGTTCACACTCGGCGTCAAGCTGCTTCGATCCTTAGGAAAGGAGGCGGGGAGTCGAAGGACCGCTCCTCCACAGCATTGTCTCTTAGACTTAAGTGTACAGCTCGTTCCTTACGCTTCCTCCCATTTCCAGACACACACCTCCCTAGGGGACAACTTGTTAGTTGGTGGTCGCATTCGACCCACATTTTCCTTCACCATTCAGCCTATGGCATTGTCCTTACGCTTTCACACGAAGTCCTGAAAACGCTTCTCTCTTCCCGAAGCAAGATCTGGGTTGACAGGAGCTTGAGACACAACTCCTCTCTCAAACAGTGGTAGACGGCCCAGCATTTGTGCCTTCACTTTGAACGTCGGAAAGTTCTTCCAACTTCTTCCCCGGAGGCGGTAGTGGAAAGACTAGTTCCCTACAGTTTGGTTTCGTGAGAGGTGAGTGTAAGACGCCTACCTTATATAGCAACGCACATGTCTCCAAAGGCTTCTTTCTTCAAGCACCACGATGTTAGCGCGAAAGCCTGTTTGACATGGCCTTGTTTCTCAGAATTCAGTGTCAGGCTACTACTGCTACTGAGGCTAGCCCACGTACATTGCAAGACCCATCCACCTCCATGACACAGGACGTAATGGAGAGAAACCCTCCGCACAACGTGTTCCTCACTGTGCGGTATCGCGCGTTCCATCTCTTTTCGTTCACACGAGGTTTAAGGAGCGGCTTCGCATCCTTACGAGAAGAGATGGTAGTCGAAGGACGGGAACCCTCGAGACTTGTTCTTAGAGTTAAACAAACGCATGCCATCTTCCTTATGCTTCCGCAGTCATCCATTTCCATACACATCCTTCTTCGTGTAACGACGGCAGGCACCTTCGAAGCGGAGAGCGAAGTCTCGTCTACGTCCCTTATGCCTTCACACCCACTACGGAAAACAGTTTCCTCCTACGGAAACGATACGGCAGTTGAGGGAAGCCTTCTTCACAAGTGGTTTCTCGAGCACCGTCACAGGGCACATTCTAGATGCCTTCACCATGTCACGCGAAAGTGCTTCCCCGACTTACGTGTATGGCTTTCCTGACGGGTCTCCTTCTCACGCTTCAAACCATGACCTTTTCCATCTGCTCTCTCTCATACTCTTGGAAACGCTTCTCACGGAACAGGATTCCAATCGCGACAGACATTTACACTAGTTACTTCCGTGGCACAGGCACGGGGCACATTCCTTGCGATTTCCCACTTCCATTGCAAAAGTCTACCAGTTTCAGGGAAGGTGATAGTAGACGCACGGTTTCTCTGCAGTGGTGTTTCTGCAGTAGGATACAACACATACATTATGTGACTATGGGTTCCTCGGGAACCCAGATGGAAGCTCGAAGTCGCGATCGACACAGACGTGGTTCGCCGAGATTCGTGTATGCCTTTCCTTTGGCGAAGTCACATACTTTCGCAAACCCTTCTATCTTCGTGACACATGGTGTTCGTTGAGAAAAGCCCTCCATCAGAAGTTGTGCCGCGAGTGAGGCATATCACCCTTCCTTGCCCTCCGTTTCCTTTCACACTTGGCTTCAAGCCGCTTCGTTCCTTAGCAAAGAAGAAGGGCAGTCGAAGGACCGCACCTCCACAGCGTTGTTTCTTGGAGTTAAGTGTATAGCACGTCCGTTACGCTTCCTCCCACTTCCAGACACACACCTCTCTAGGGGACAACGAGTGTGTTGGTGGTCACGTTCGACCCACATTTCTCTTCACAATTCAGCGTGTGGCATTTTCCTTGTGTTTTCACACAAAGTACCGACAGCGCTTCTATCTTCCCGAAACAAGATCTGAGTTGGGAGAAGCTTTCGACACAAGTTCTTTCCCAAGCAGGGCTCTATGGCACAGTAACTTGCGCCTTCACTTTTAACGTGGGACATTTCCTCCGTCTTCTTCCCTGTAGATGGTAGTGGGAAGACTATTGCTCTACCGTTTTGTTTCTTGAGAGGTGAGTGCAAGACCCTCACACACATATCTCAAAAGGCTTCGCGCTTCGCGAACCAAGGGGTTAGCACGAAATCATGTTTGACGCGGCCTCGTTTCTCTGAGTTCAGTGGAAGGCTCTGCTGACGCTAGCTCACGTACATTTGAAGGCCCTTCCAAATTCGTGACCCAAGACTTTGGTGGAGAGAAGCCCTCCACACAACGTGTTCCCCACTGTGGTGTATCTCGCATTCCGTCTCTTTTCTCTCGCCCTAAGCTTTAACACGGCGCTTCCATCCGTACGGAAAGAGCTGGTCGTCGACGGACGGCAACCCTCTAGATTTGTCCTTAGAGTTAAACACCCGTAGGCAATCTTCCCTATGCTTCCTCACATCATACATTTCCATACTCACCCTTCTTCGTGGAACGACGGGCGGCACATTCGAAACGGACAGCTCACTCTAGGGCACGTCCCTCGTGCCTTCGCGCCCACGGCGGAAAACACTTTTATCTTCCTGAAACCATATGATAGCTGAGGGAAGACTTCTTCACAAGGGGTTTGTCAAGCACCGTCCCAGGACACATTCTTTATGCCTTCACACGTTCGCGCCAGAATGCCGCTCATACGTAGGCGTACGGCTTTCCAGGGTTTCCTTCTCAGACTTAAAGGCATGACCTTTTCCCTCTGCTCTCTCTCGTACTCTTGAAAACATTTCTCACGGAACAAGGTTTGAACCGGGAGAGACAATCTCCACTCCTTATTTCCGTGGCGCAGGCATGGGGCACATGCCTTGCGCTGTCACACTTACCTTGGAATAGACTACCATTTTCAGGGAAGAGGTTGGGAGAAACACGGTTTCTCTGCAGTGGTGTTTCTTCAGACCGACGTGCACGCCGCCTGTTTAGGGCTCCACACGTTCATGTTGTGACTAGGTTTTCCCCGTGAAGCCAGATGGAAGCTCGAAGGCGCGGTTTGACACAGACTTGTTTCGCACAGTGTAGTCTGTGGCTTTCCTTTGGCGAACTCACGTACGTTTGAAAACCCTTCTAGCGTCGTGAGCCGTGGTGTTCATTGAGAGAAGCCCTCCATACAAAGTGGTTCCCCGAGTAAGGTATAGCAGGCTTTTCCTCTGCTTCCGTTCACACTCGGCGTCAAGCTGCTTCGATCCTTAGGAAAGGAGGCGGGGAGTCGAAGGACCGCTCCTCCACAGCATTGTCTCTTAGACTTAAGTGTACAGCTCGTTCCTTACGCTTCCTCCCATTTCCAGACACACACCTCCCTAGGGGACAACTTGTTAGTTGGTGGTCGCATTCGACCCACATTTTCCTTCACCATTCAGCCTATGGCATTGTCCTTACGCTTTCACACGAAGTCCTGAAAACGCTTCTCTCTTCCCGAAGCAAGATCTGGGTTGACAGGAGCTTGAGACACAACTCCTCTCTCAAACAGTGGTAGACGGCCCAGCATTTGTGCCTTCACTTTGAACGTCGGAAAGTTCTTCCAACTTCTTCCCCGGAGGCGGTAGTGGAAAGACTAGTTCCCTACAGTTTGGTTTCGTGAGAGGTGAGTGTAAGACGCCTACCTTATATAGCAACGCACATGTCTCCAAAGGCTTCTTTCTTCAAGCACCACGATGTTAGCGCGAAAGCCTGTTTGACATGGCCTTGTTTCTCAGAATTCAGTGTCAGGCTACTACTGCTACTGAGGCTAGCCCACGTACATTGCAAGACCCATCCACCTCCATGACACAGGACGTAATGGAGAGAAACCCTCCGCACAACGTGTTCCTCACTGTGCGGTATCGCGCGTTCCATCTCTTTTCGTTCACACGAGGTTTAAGGAGCGGCTTCGCATCCTTACGAGAAGAGATGGTAGTCGAAGGACGGGAACCCTCGAGACTTGTTCTTAGAGTTAAACAAACGCATGCCATCTTCCTTATGCTTCCGCAGTCATCCATTTCCATACACATCCTTCTTCGTGTAACGACGGCAGGCACCTTCGAAGCGGAGAGCGAAGTCTCGTCTACGTCCCTTATGCCTTCACACCCACTACGGAAAACAGTTTCCTCCTACGGAAACGATACGGCAGTTGAGGGAAGCCTTCTTCACAAGTGGTTTCTCGAGCACCGTCACAGGGCACATTCTAGATGCCTTCACCATGTCACGCGAAAGTGCTTCCCCGACTTACGTGTATGGCTTTCCTGACGGGTCTCCTTCTCACGCTTCAAACCATGACCTTTTCCATCTGCTCTCTCTCATACTCTTGGAAACGCTTCTCACGGAACAGGATTCCAATCGCGACAGACATTTACACTAGTTACTTCCGTGGCACAGGCACGGGGCACATTCCTTGCGATTTCCCACTTCCATTGCAAAAGTCTACCAGTTTCAGGGAAGGTGATAGTAGACGCACGGTTTCTCTGCAGTGGTGTTTCTGCAGTAGGATACAACACATACATTATGTGACTATGGGTTCCTCGGGAACCCAGATGGAAGCTCGAAGTCGCGATCGACACAGACGTGGTTCGCCGAGATTCGTGTATGCCTTTCCTTTGGCGAAGTCACATACTTTCGCAAACCCTTCTATCTTCGTGACACATGGTGTTCGTTGAGAAAAGCCCTCCATCAGAAGTTGTGCCGCGAGTGAGGTATATCACCCTTCCTTGCCCTCCGTTTCCTTTCACACTTGGCTTCAAGCCGCTTCGTTCCTTAGCAAAGAAGAAGGGCAGTCGAAGGACCGCACCTCCACAGCGTTGTTTCTTGGAGTTAAGTGTATAGCACGTCCGTTACGCTTCCTCCCACTTCCAGACACACACCTCTCTAGGGGACAACGAGTGTGTTGGTGGTCACGTTCGACCCACATTTCTCTTCACAATTCAGCGTGTGGCATTTTCCTTGTGTTTTCACACAAAGTACCGACAGCGCTTCTATCTTCCCGAAACAAGATCTGAGTTGGGAGAAGCTTTCGACACAAGTTCTTTCCCAAGCAGGGCTCTATGGCACAGTAACTTGCGCCTTCACTTTTAACGTGGGACATTTCCTCCGTCTTCTTCCCTGTAGATGGTAGTGGGAAGACTATTGCTCTACCGTTTTGTTTCTTGAGAGGTGAGTGCAAGACCCTCACACACATATCTCAAAAGGCTTCGCGCTTCGCGAACCAAGGGGTTAGCACGAAATCATGTTTGACGCGGCCTCGTTTCTCTGAGTTCAGTGGAAGGCTCTGCTGACGCTAGCTCACGTACATTTGAAGGCCCTTCCAAATTCGTGACCCAAGACTTTGGTGGAGAGAAGCCCTCCACACAACGTGTTCCCCACTGTGGTGTATCTCGCATTCCGTCTCTTTTCTCTCGCCCTAAGCTTTAACACGGCGCTTCCATCCGTAGGGAAAGAGCTGGTCGTCGACGGACGGCAACCCTCTAGATTTGTCCTTAGAGTTAAACACCCGTAGGCAATCTTCCCTATGCTTCCTCACATCATACATTTCCATACTCACCCTTCTTCGTGGAACGACGGGCGGCACATTCGAAACGGACAGCTCACTCTAGGGCACGTCCCTCGTGCCTTCACGCCCACGGCGGAAAACACTTTTATCTTCCTGAAACCATATGATAGCTGAGGGAAGACTTCTTCACAAGGGGTTTGTCAAGCACCGTCCCAGGACACATTCTTTATGCCTTCACACGTTCGCGCCAGAATGCCGCTCATACGTAGGCGTACGGCTTTCCAGGGTTTCCTTCTCAGACTTAAAGGCATGACCTTTTCCCTCTGCTCTCTCTCGTACTCTTGAAAACATTTCTCACGGAACAAGGTTTGAACCGGGAGAGACAATCTCCACTCCTTATTTCCGTGGCGCAGGCATGGGGCACATGCCTTGCGCTGTCACACTTACCTTGGAATAGACTACCATTTTCAGGGAAGAGGTTGGGAGAAACACGGTTTCTCTGCAGTGGTGTTTCTTCAGACCGACGTGCACGCCGCCTGTTTAGGGCTCCACACGTTCATGTTGTGACTAGGTTTTCCCCGTGAAGCCAGATGGAAGCTCGAAGGCGCGGTTTGACACAGACTTGTTTCGCACAGTGTAGTCTGTGGCTTTCCTTTGGCGAACTCACGTACGTTTGAAAACCCTTCTAGCGTCGTGAGCCGTGGTGTTCATTGAGAGAAGCCCTCCATACAAAGTGGTTCCCCGAGTAAGGTATAGCAGGCTTTTCCTCTGCTTCCGTTCACACTCGGCGTCAAGCTGCTTCGATCCTTAGGAAAGGAGGCGGGGAGTCGAAGGACCGCTCCTCCACAGCATTGTCTCTTAGACTTAAGTGTACAGCTCGTTCCTTACGCTTCCTCCCATTTCCAGACACACACCTCCCTAGGGGACAACTTGTTAGTTGGTGGTCGCATTCGACCCACATTTTCCTTCACCATTCAGCCTATGGCATTGTCCTTACGCTTTCACACGAAGTCCTGAAAACGCTTCTCTCTTCCCGAAGCAAGATCTGGGTTGACAGGAGCTTGAGACACAACTCCTCTCTCAAACAGTGGTAGACGGCCCAGCATTTGTGCCTTCACTTTGAACGTCGGAAAGTTCTTCCAACTTCTTCCCCGGAGGCGGTAGTGGAAAGACTAGTTCCCTACAGTTTGGTTTCGTGAGAGGTGAGTGTAAGACGCCTACCTTATATAGCAACGCACATGTCTCCAAAGGCTTCTTTCTTCAAGCACCACGATGTTAGCGCGAAAGCCTGTTTGACATGGCCTTGTTTCTCAGAATTCAGTGTCAGGCTACTACTGCTACTGAGGCTAGCCCACGTACATTGCAAGACCCATCCACCTCCATGACACAGGACGTAATGGAGAGAAACCCTCCGCACAACGTGTTCCTCACTGTGCGGTATCGCGCGTTCCATCTCTTTTCGTTCACACGAGGTTTAAGGAGCGGCTTCGCATCCTTACGAGAAGAGATGGTAGTCGAAGGACGGGAACCCTCGAGACTTGTTCTTAGAGTTAAACAAACGCATGCCATCTTCCTTATGCTTCCGCAGTCATCCATTTCCATACACATCCTTCTTCGTGTAACGACGGCAGGCACCTTCGAAGCGGAGAGCGAAGTCTCGTCTACGTCCCTTATGCCTTCACACCCACTACGGAAAACAGTTTCCTCCTACGGAAACGATACGGCAGTTGAGGGAAGCCTTCTTCACAAGTGGTTTCTCGAGCACCGTCACAGGGCACATTCTAGATGCCTTCACCATGTCACGCGAAAGTGCTTCCCCGACTTACGTGTATGGCTTTCCTGACGGGTCTCCTTCTCACGCTTCAAACCATGACCTTTTCCATCTGCTCTCTCTCATACTCTTGGAAACGCTTCTCACGGAACAGGATTCCAATCGCGACAGACATTTACACTAGTTACTTCCGTGGCACAGGCACGGGGCACATTCCTTGCGATTTCCCACTTCCATTGCAAAAGTCTACCAGTTTCAGGGAAGGTGATAGTAGACGCACGGTTTCTCTGCAGTGGTGTTTCTGCAGTAGGATACAACACATACATTATGTGACTATGGGTTCCTCGGGAACCCAGATGGAAGCTCGAAGTCGCGATCGACACAGACGTGGTTCGCCGAGATTCGTGTATGCCTTTCCTTTGGCGAAGTCACATACTTTCGCAAACCCTTCTATCTTCGTGACACATGGTGTTCGTTGAGAAAAGCCCTCCATCAGAAGTTGTGCCGCGAGTGAGGTATATCACCCTTCCTTGCCCTCCGTTTCCTTTCACACTTGGCTTCAAGCCGCTTCGTTCCTTAGCAAAGAAGAAGGGCAGTCGAAGGACCGCACCTCCACAGCGTTGTTTCTTGGAGTTAAGTGTATAGCACGTCCGTTACGCTTCCTCCCACTTCCAGACACACACCTCTCTAGGGGACAACGAGTGTGTTGGTGGTCACGTTCGACCCACATTTCTCTTCACAATTCAGCGTGTGGCATTTTCCTTGTGTTTTCACACAAAGTACCGACAGCGCTTCTATCTTCCCGAAACAAGATCTGAGTTGGGAGAAGCTTTCGACACAAGTTCTTTCCCAAGCAGGGCTCTATGGCACAGTAACTTGCGCCTTCACTTTTAACGTGGGACATTTCCTCCGTCTTCTTCCCTGTAGATGGTAGTGGGAAGACTATTGCTCTACCGTTTTGTTTCTTGAGAGGTGAGTGCAAGACCCTCACACACATATCTCAAAAGGCTTCGCGCTTCGCGAACCAAGGGGTTAGCACGAAATCATGTTTGACGCGGCCTCGTTTCTCTGAGTTCAGTGGAAGGCTCTGCTGACGCTAGCTCACGTACATTTGAAGGCCCTTCCAAATTCGTGACCCAAGACTTTGGTGGAGAGAAGCCCTCCACACAACGTGTTCCCCACTGTGGTGTATCTCGCATTCCGTCTCTTTTCTCTCGCCCTAAGCTTTAACACGGCGCTTCCATCCGTAGGGAAAGAGCTGGTCGTCGACGGACGGCAACCCTCTAGATTTGTCCTTAGAGTTAAACACCCGTAGGCAATCTTCCCTATGCTTCCTCACATCATACATTTCCATACTCACCCTTCTTCGTGGAACGACGGGCGGCACATTCGAAACGGACAGCTCACTCTAGGGCACGTCCCTCGTGCCTTCGCGCCCACGGCGGAAAACACTTTTATCTTCCTGAAACCATATGATAGCTGAGGGAAGACTTCTTCACAAGGGGTTTGTCAAGCACCGTCCCAGGACACATTCTTTATGCCTTCACACGTTCGCGCCAGAATGCCGCTCATACGTAGGCGTACGGCTTTCCAGGGTTTCCTTCTCAGACTTAAAGGCATGACCTTTTCCCTCTGCTCTCTCTCGTACTCTTGAAAACATTTCTCACGGAACAAGGTTTGAACCGGGAGAGACAATCTCCACTCCTTATTTCCGTGGCGCAGGCATGGGGCACATGCCTTGCGCTGTCACACTTACCTTGGAATAGACTACCATTTTCAGGGAAGAGGTTGGGAGAAACACGGTTTCTCTGCAGTGGTGTTTCTTCAGACCGACGTGCACGCCGCCTGTTTAGGGCTCCACACGTTCATGTTGTGACTAGGTTTTCCCCGTGAAGCCAGATGGAAGCTCGAAGGCGCGGTTTGACACAGACTTGTTTCGCACAGTGTAGTCTGTGGCTTTCCTTTGGCGAACTCACGTACGTTTGAAAACCCTTCTAGCGTCGTGAGCCGTGGTGTTCATTGAGAGAAGCCCTCCATACAAAGTGGTTCCCCGAGTAAGGTATAGCAGGCTTTTCCTCTGCTTCCGTTCACACTCGGCGTCAAGCTGCTTCGATCCTTAGGAAAGGAGGCGGGGAGTCGAAGGACCGCTCCTCCACAGCATTGTCTCTTAGACTTAAGTGTACAGCTCGTTCCTTACGCTTCCTCCCATTTCCAGACACACACCTCCCTAGGGGACAACTTGTTAGTTGGTGGTCGCATTCGACCCACATTTTCCTTCACCATTCAGCCTATGGCATTGTCCTTACGCTTTCACACGAAGTCCTGAAAACGCTTCTCTCTTCCCGAAGCAAGATCTGGGTTGACAGGAGCTTGAGACACAACTCCTCTCTCAAACAGTGGTAGACGGCCCAGCATTTGTGCCTTCACTTTGAACGTCGGAAAGTTCTTCCAACTTCTTCCCCGGAGGCGGTAGTGGAAAGACTAGTTCCCTACAGTTTGGTTTCGTGAGAGGTGAGTGTAAGACGCCTACCTTATATAGCAACGCACATGTCTCCAAAGGCTTCTTTCTTCAAGCACCACGATGTTAGCGCGAAAGCCTGTTTGACATGGCCTTGTTTCTCAGAATTCAGTGTCAGGCTACTACTGCTACTGAGGCTAGCCCACGTACATTGCAAGACCCATCCACCTCCATGACACAGGACGTAATGGAGAGAAACCCTCCGCACAACGTGTTCCTCACTGTGCGGTATCGCGCGTTCCATCTCTTTTCGTTCACACGAGGTTTAAGGAGCGGCTTCGCATCCTTACGAGAAGAGATGGTAGTCGAAGGACGGGAACCCTCGAGACTTGTTCTTAGAGTTAAACAAACGCATGCCATCTTCCTTATGCTTCCGCAGTCATCCATTTCCATACACATCCTTCTTCGTGTAACGACGGCAGGCACCTTCGAAGCGGAGAGCGAAGTCTCGTCTACGTCCCTTATGCCTTCACACCCACTACGGAAAACAGTTTCCTCCTACGGAAACGATACGGCAGTTGAGGGAAGCCTTCTTCACAAGTGGTTTCTCGAGCACCGTCACAGGGCACATTCTAGATGCCTTCACCATGTCACGCGAAAGTGCTTCCCCGACTTACGTGTATGGCTTTCCTGACGGGTCTCCTTCTCACGCTTCAAACCATGACCTTTTCCATCTGCTCTCTCTCATACTCTTGGAAACGCTTCTCACGGAACAGGATTCCAATCGCGACAGACATTTACACTAGTTACTTCCGTGGCACAGGCACGGGGCACATTCCTTGCGATTTCCCACTTCCATTGCAAAAGTCTACCAGTTTCAGGGAAGGTGATAGTAGACGCACGGTTTCTCTGCAGTGGTGTTTCTGCAGTAGGATACAACACATACATTATGTGACTATGGGTTCCTCGGGAACCCAGATGGAAGCTCGAAGTCGCGATCGACACAGACGTGGTTCGCCGAGATTCGTGTATGCCTTTCCTTTGGCGAAGTCACATACTTTCGCAAACCCTTCTATCTTCGTGACACATGGTGTTCGTTGAGAAAAGCCCTCCATCAGAAGTTGTGCCGCGAGTGAGGTATATCACCCTTCCTTGCCCTCCGTTTCCTTTCACACTTGGCTTCAAGCCGCTTCGTTCCTTAGCAAAGAAGAAGGGCAGTCGAAGGACCGCACCTCCACAGCGTTGTTTCTTGGAGTTAAGTGTATAGCACGTCCGTTACGCTTCCTCCCACTTCCAGACACACACCTCTCTAGGGGACAACGAGTGTGTTGGTGGTCACGTTCGACCCACATTTCTCTTCACAATTCAGCGTGTGGCATTTTCCTTGTGTTTTCACACAAAGTACCGACAGCGCTTCTATCTTCCCGAAACAAGATCTGAGTTGGGAGAAGCTTTCGACACAAGTTCTTTCCCAAGCAGGGCTCTATGGCACAGTAACTTGCGCCTTCACTTTTAACGTGGGACATTTCCTCCGTCTTCTTCCCTGTAGATGGTAGTGGGAAGACTATTGCTCTACCGTTTTGTTTCTTGAGAGGTGAGTGCAAGACCCTCACACACATATCTCAAAAGGCTTCGCGCTTCGCGAACCAAGGGGTTAGCACGAAATCATGTTTGACGCGGCCTCGTTTCTCTGAGTTCAGTGGAAGGCTCTGCTGACGCTAGCTCACGTACATTTGAAGGCCCTTCCAAATTCGTGACCCAAGACTTTGGTGGAGAGAAGCCCTCCACACAACGTGTTCCCCACTGTGGTGTATCTCGCATTCCGTCTCTTTTCTCTCGCCCTAAGCTTTAACACGGCGCTTCCATCCGTAGGGAAAGAGCTGGTCGTCGACGGACGGCAACCCTCTAGATTTGTCCTTAGAGTTAAACACCCGTAGGCAATCTTCCCTATGCTTCCTCACATCATACATTTCCATACTCACCCTTCTTCGTGGAACGACGGGCGGCACATTCGAAACGGACAGCTCACTCTAGGGCACGTCCCTCGTGCCTTCACGCCCACGGCGGAAAACACTTTTATCTTCCTGAAACCATATGATAGCTGAGGGAAGACTTCTTCACAAGGGGTTTGTCAAGCACCGTCCCAGGACACATTCTTTATGCCTTCACACGTTCGCGCCAGAATGCCGCTCATACGTAGGCGTACGGCTTTCCAGGGTTTCCTTCTCAGACTTAAAGGCATGACCTTTTCCCTCTGCTCTCTCTCGTACTCTTGAAAACATTTCTCACGGAACAAGGTTTGAACCGGGAGAGACAATCTCCACTCCTTATTTCCGTGGCGCAGGCATGGGGCACATGCCTTGCGCTGTCACACTTACCTTGGAATAGACTACCATTTTCAGGGAAGAGGTTGGGAGAAACACGGTTTCTCTGCAGTGGTGTTTCTTCAGACCGACGTGCACGCCGCCTGTTTAGGGCTCCACACGTTCATGTTGTGACTAGGTTTTCCCCGTGAAGCCAGATGGAAGCTCGAAGGCGCGGTTTGACACAGACTTGTTTCGCACAGTGTAGTCTGTGGCTTTCCTTTGGCGAACTCACGTACGTTTGAAAACCCTTCTAGCGTCGTGAGCCGTGGTGTTCATTGAGAGAAGCCCTCCATACAAAGTGGTTCCCCGAGTAAGGTATAGCAGGCTTTTCCTCTGCTTCCGTTCACACTCGGCGTCAAGCTGCTTCGATCCTTAGGAAAGGAGGCGGGGAGTCGAAGGACCGCTCCTCCACAGCATTGTCTCTTAGACTTAAGTGTACAGCTCGTTCCTTACGCTTCCTCCCATTTCCAGACACACACCTCCCTAGGGGACAACTTGTTAGTTGGTGGTCGCATTCGACCCACATTTTCCTTCACCATTCAGCCTATGGCATTGTCCTTACGCTTTCACACGAAGTCCTGAAAACGCTTCTCCCTTCCCGAAGCAAGATCTGGGTTGACAGGAGCTTGAGACACAACTCCTCTCTCAAACAGTGGTAGACGGCCCAGCATTTGTGCCTTCACTTTGAACGTCGGAAAGTTCTTCCAACTTCTTCCCCGGAGGCGGTAGTGGAAAGACTAGTTCCCTACAGTTTGGTTTCGTGAGAGGTGAGTGTAAGACGCCTACCTTATATAGCAACGCACATGTCTCCAAAGGCTTCTTTCTTCAAGCACCACGATGTTAGCGCGAAAGCCTGTTTGACATGGCCTTGTTTCTCAGAATTCAGTGTCAGGCTACTACTGCTACTGAGGCTAGCCCACGTACATTGCAAGACCCATCCACCTCCATGACACAGGACGTAATGGAGAGAAACCCTCCGCACAACGTGTTCCTCACTGTGCGGTATCGCGCGTTCCATCTCTTTTCGTTCACACGAGGTTTAAGGAGCGGCTTCGCATCCTTACGAGAAGAGATGGTAGTCGAAGGACGGGAACCCTCGAGACTTGTTCTTAGAGTTAAACAAACGCATGCCATCTTCCTTATGCTTCCGCAGTCATCCATTTCCATACACATCCTTCTTCGTGTAACGACGGCAGGCACCTTCGAAGCGGAGAGCGAAGTCTCGTCTACGTCCCTTATGCCTTCACACCCACTACGGAAAACAGTTTCCTCCTACGGAAACGATACGGCAGTTGAGGGAAGCCTTCTTCACAAGTGGTTTCTCGAGCACCGTCACAGGGCACATTCTAGATGCCTTCACCATGTCACGCGAAAGTGCTTCCCCGACTTACGTGTATGGCTTTCCTGACGGGTCTCCTTCTCACGCTTCAAACCATGACCTTTTCCATCTGCTCTCTCTCATACTCTTGGAAACGCTTCTCACGGAACAGGATTCCAATCGCGACAGACATTGACACTAGTTACTTCCGTGGCACAGGCACGGGGCACATTCCTTGCGATTTCCCACTTCCATTGCAAAAGTCTACCAGTTTCAGGGAAGGTGATAGTAGACGCACGGTTTCTCTGCAGTGGTGTTTCTGCAGTAGGATACAACACATACATTATGTGACTATGGGTTCCTCGGGAACCCAGATGGAAGCTCGAAGTCGCGATCGACACAGACGTGGTTCGCCGAGATTCGTGTATGCCTTTCCTTTGGCGAAGTCACATACTTTCGCAAACCCTTCTATCTTCGTGACACATGGTGTTCGTTGAGAAAAGCCCTCCATCAGAAGTTGTGCCGCGAGTGAGGCATATCACCCTTCCTTGCCCTCCGTTTCCTTTCACACTTGGCTTCAAGCCGCTTCGTTCCTTAGCAAAGAAGAAGGGCAGTCGAAGGACCGCACCTCCACAGCGTTGTTTCTTGGAGTTAAGTGTATAGCACGTCCGTTACGCTTCCTCCCACTTCCAGACACACACCTCTCTAGGGGACAACGAGTGTGTTGGTGGTCACGTTCGACCCACATTTCTCTTCACAATTCAGCGTGTGGCATTTTCCTTGTGTTTTCACACAAAGTACCGACAGCGCTTCTATCTTCCCGAAACAAGATCTGAGTTGGGAGAAGCTTTCGACACAAGTTCTTTCCCAAGCAGGGCTCTATGGCACAGTAACTTGCGCCTTCACTTTTAACGTGGGACATTTCCTCCGTCTTCTTCCCTGTAGATGGTAGTGGGAAGACTATTGCTCTACCGTTTTGTTTCTTGAGAGGTGAGTGCAAGACCCTCACACACATATCTCAAAAGGCTTCGCGCTTCGCGAACCAAGGGGTTAGCACGAAATCATGTTTGACGCGGCCTCGTTTCTCTGAGTTCAGTGGAAGGCTCTGCTGACGCTAGCTCACGTACATTTGAAGGCCCTTCCAAATTCGTGACCCAAGACTTTGGTGGAGAGAAGCCCTCCACACAACGTGTTCCCCACTGTGGTGTATCTCGCATTCCGTCTCTTTTCTCTCGCCCTAAGCTTTAACACGGCGCTTCCATCCGTAGGGAAAGAGCTGGTCGTCGACGGACGGCAACCCTCTAGATTTGTCCTTAGAGTTAAACACCCGTAGGCAATCTTCCCTATGCTTCCTCACATCATACATTTCCATACTCACCCTTCTTCGTGGAACGACGGGCGGCACATTCGAAACGGACAGCTCACTCTAGGGCACGTCCCTCGTGCCTTCGCGCCCACGGCGGAAAACACTTTTATCTTCCTGAAACCATATGATAGCTGAGGGAAGACTTCTTCACAAGGGGTTTGTCAAGCACCGTCCCAGGACACATTCTTTATGCCTTCACACGTTCGCGCCAGAATGCCGCTCATACGTAGGCGTACGGCTTTCCAGGGTTTCCTTCTCAGACTTAAAGGCATGACCTTTTCCCTCTGCTCTCTCTCGTACTCTTGAAAACATTTCTCACGGAACAAGGTTTGAACCGGGAGAGACAATCTCCACTCCTTATTTCCGTGGCGCAGGCATGGGGCACATGCCTTGCGCTGTCACACTTACCTTGGAATAGACTACCATTTTCAGGGAAGAGGTTGGGAGAAACACGGTTTCTCTGCAGTGGTGTTTCTTCAGACCGACGTGCACGCCGCCTGTTTAGGGCTCCACACGTTCATGTTGTGACTAGGTTTTCCCCGTGAAGCCAGATGGAAGCTCGAAGGCGCGGTTTGACACAGACTTGTTTCGCACAGTGTAGTCTGTGGCTTTCCTTTGGCGAACTCACGTACGTTTGAAAACCCTTCTAGCGTCGTGAGCCGTGGTGTTCATTGAGAGAAGCCCTCCATACAAAGTGGTTCCCCGAGTAAGGTATAGCAGGCTTTTCCTCTGCTTCCGTTCACACTCGGCGTCAAGCTGCTTCGATCCTTAGGAAAGGAGGCGGGGAGTCGAAGGACGGCTCCTCCACAGCATTGTCTCTTAGACTTAAGTGTACAGCTCGTTCCTTACGCTTCCTCCCATTTCCAGACACACACCTCCCTAGGGGACAACTTGTTAGTTGGTGGTCGCATTCGACCCACATTTTCCTTCACCATTCAGCCTATGGCATTGTCCTTACGCTTTCACACGAAGTCCTGAAAACGCTTCTCTCTTCCCGAAGCAAGATCTGGGTTGACAGGAGCTTGAGACACAACTCCTCTCTCAAACAGTGGTAGACGGCCCAGCATTTGTGCCTTCACTTTGAACGTCGGAAAGTTCTTCCAACTTCTTCCCCGGAGGCGGTAGTGGAAAGACTAGTTCCCTACAGTTTGGTTTCGTGAGAGGTGAGTGTAAGACGCCTACCTTATATAGCAACGCACATGTCTCCAAAGGCTTCTTTCTTCAAGCACCACGATGTTAGCGCGAAAGCCTGTTTGACATGGCCTTGTTTCTCAGAATTCAGTGTCAGGCTACTACTGCTACTGAGGCTAGCCCACGTACATTGCAAGACCCATCCACCTCCATGACACAGGACGTAATGGAGAGAAACCCTCCGCACAACGTGTTCCTCACTGTGCGGTATCGCGCGTTCCATCTCTTTTCGTTCACACGAGGTTTAAGGAGCGGCTTCGCATCCTTACGAGAAGAGATGGTAGTCGAAGGACGGGAACCCTCGAGACTTGTTCTTAGAGTTAAACAAACGCATGCCATCTTCCTTATGTTTCCGCAGTCATCCATTTCCATACACATCCTTCTTCGTGTAACGACGGCAGGCACCTTCGAAGTGGAGAGCGAAGTCTCGTCTACGTCCCTTATGCCTTCACACCCACTACGGAAAACAGTTTCCTCCTACGGAAACGATACGGCAGTTGAGGGAAGCCTTCTTCACAAGTGGTTTCTCGAGCACCGTCACAGGGCACATTCTAGATGCCTTCACCATGTCACGCGAAAGTGCTTCCCCGACTTACGTGTATGGCTTTCCTGACGGGTCTCCTTCTCACGCTTCAAACCATGACCTTTTCCATCTGCTCTCTCTCATACTCTTGGAAACGCTTCTCACGGAACAGGATTCCAATCGCGACAGACATTTACACTAGTTACTTCCGTGGCACAGGCACGGGGCACATTCCTTGCGATTTCCCACTTCCATTGCAAAAGTCTACCAGTTTCAGGGAAGGTGATAGTAGACGCACGGTTTCTCTGCAGTGGTGTTTCTGCAGTAGGATACAACACATACATTATGTGACTATGGGTTCCTCGGGAACCCAGATGGAAGCTCGAAGTCGCGATCGACACAGACGTGGTTCGCCGAGATTCGTGTATGCCTTTCCTTTGGCGAAGTCACATACTTTCGCAAACCCTTCTATCTTCGTGACACATGGTGTTCGTTGAGAAAAGCCCTCCATCAGAAGTTGTGCCGCGAGTGAGGCATATCACCCTTCCTTGCCCTCCGTTTCCTTTCACACTTGGCTTCAAGCCGCTTCGTTCCTTAGCAAAGAAGAAGGGCAGTCGAAGGACCGCACCTCCACAGCGTTGTTTCTTGGAGTTAAGTGTATAGCACGTCCGTTACGCTTCCTCCCACTTCCAGACACACACCTCTCTAGGGGACAACGAGTGTGTTGGTGGTCACGTTCGACCCACATTTCTCTTCACAATTCAGCGTGTGGCATTTTCCTTGTGTTTTCACACAAAGTACCGACAGCGCTTCTATCTTCCCGAAACAAGATCTGAGTTGGGAGAAGCTTTCGACACAAGTTCTTTCCCAAGCAGGGCTCTATGGCACAGTAACTTGCGCCTTCACTTTTAACGTGGGACATTTCCTCCGTCTTCTTCCCTGTAGATGGTAGTGGGAAGACTATTGCTCTACCGTTTTGTTTCTTGAGAGGTGAGTGCAAGACCCTCACACACATATCTCAAAAGGCTTCGCGCTTCGCGAACCAAGGGGTTAGCACGAAATCATGTTTGACGCGGCCTCGTTTCTCTGAGTTCAGTGGAAGGCTCTGCTGACGCTAGCTCACGTACATTTGAAGGCCCTTCCAAATTCGTGACCCAAGACTTTGGTGGAGAGAAGCCCTCCACACAACGTGTTCCCCACTGTGGTGTATCTCGCATTCCGTCTCTTTTCTCTCGCCCTAAGCTTTAACACGGCGCTTCCATCCGTAGGGAAAGAGCTGGTCGTCGACGGACGGCAACCCTCTAGATTTGTCCTTAGAGTTAAACACCCGTAGGCAATCTTCCCTATGCTTCCTCACATCATACATTTCCATACTCACCCTTCTTCGTGGAACGACGGGCGGCACATTCGAAACGGACAGCTCACTCTAGGGCACGTCCCTCGTGCCTTCGCGCCCACGGCGGAAAACACTTTTATCTTCCTGAAACCATATGATAGCTGAGGGAAGACTTCTTCACAAGGGGTTTGTCAAGCACCGTCCCAGGACACATTCTTTATGCCTTCACACGTTCGCGCCAGAATGCCGCTCATACGTAGGCGTACGGCTTTCCAGGGTTTCCTTCTCAGACTTAAAGGCATGACCTTTTCCCTCTGCTCTCTCTCGTACTCTTGAAAACATTTCTCACGGAACAAGGTTTGAACCGGGAGAGACAATCTCCACTCCTTATTTCCGTGGCGCAGGCATGGGGCACATGCCTTGCGCTGTCACACTTACCTTGGAATAGACTACCATTTTCAGGGAAGAGGTTGGGAGAAACACGGTTTCTCTGCAGTGGTGTTTCTTCAGACCGACGTGCACGCCGCCTGTTTAGGGCTCCACACGTTCATGTTGTGACTAGGTTTTACCCGTGAAGCCAGATGGAAGCTCGAAGGCGCGGTTTGACACAGACTTGTTTCGCACAGTGTAGTCTGTGGCTTTCCTTTGGCGAACTCACGTACGTTTGAAAACCCTTCTAGCGTCGTGAGCCGTGGTGTTCATTGAGAGAAGCCCTCCATACAAAGTGGTTCCCCGAGTAAGGTATAGCAGGCTTTTCCTCTGCTTCCGTTCACACTCGGCGTCAAGCTGCTTCGATCCTTAGGAAAGGAGGCGGGGAGTCGAAGGACGGCTCCTCCACAGCATTGTCTCTTAGACTTAAGTGTACAGCTCGTTCCTTACGCTTCCTCCCATTTCCAGACACACACCTCCCTAGGGGACAACTTGTTAGTTGGTGGTCGCATTCGACCCACATTTTCCTTCACCATTCAGCCTATGGCATTGTCCTTACGCTTTCACACGAAGTCCTGAAAACGCTTCTCTCTTCCCGAAGCAAGATCTGGGTTGACAGGAGCTTGAGACACAACTCCTCTCTCAAACAGTGGTAGACGGCCCAGCATTTGTGCCTTCACTTTGAACGTCGGAAAGTTCTTCCAACTTCTTCCCCGGAGGCGGTAGTGGAAAGACTAGTTCCCTACAGTTTGGTTTCGTGAGAGGTGAGTGTAAGACGCCTACCTTATATAGCAACGCACATGTCTCCAAAGGCTTCTTTCTTCAAGCACCACGATGTTAGCGCGAAAGCCTGTTTGACATGGCCTTGTTTCTCAGAATTCAGTGTCAGGCTACTACTGCTACTGAGGCTAGCCCACGTACATTGCAAGACCCATCCACCTCCATGACACAGGACGTAATGGAGAGAAACCCTCCGCACAACGTGTTCCTCACTGTGCGGTATCGCGCGTTCCATCTCTTTTCGTTCACACGAGGTTTAAGGAGCGGCTTCGCATCCTTACGAGAAGAGATGGTAGTCGAAGGACGGGAACCCTCGAGACTTGTTCTTAGAGTTAAACAAACGCATGCCATCTTCCTTATGCTTCCGCAGTCATCCATTTCCATACACATCCTTCTTCGTGTAACGACGGCAGGCACCTTCGAAGCGGAGAGCGAAGTCTCGTCTACGTCCCTTATGCCTTCACACCCACTACGGAAAACAGTTTCCTCCTACGGAAACGATACGGCAGTTGAGGGAAGCCTTCTTCACAAGTGGTTTCTCGAGCACCGTCACAGGGCACATTCTAGATGCCTTCACCATGTCACGCGAAAGTGCTTCCCCGACTTACGTGTATGGCTTTCCTGACGGGTCTCCTTCTCACGCTTCAAACCATGACCTTTTCCATCTGCTCTCTCTCATACTCTTGGAAACGCTTCTCACGGAACAGGATTCCAATCGCGACAGACATTTACACTAGTTACTTCCGTGGCACAGGCACGGGGCACATTCCTTGCGATTTCCCACTTCCATTGCAAAAGTCTACCAGTTTCAGGGAAGGTGATAGTAGACGCACGGTTTCTCTGCAGTGGTGTTTCTGCAGTAGGATACAACACATACATTATGTGACTATGGGTTCCTCGGGAACCCAGATGGAAGCTCGAAGTCGCGATCGACACAGACGTGGTTCGCCGAGATTCGTGTATGCCTTTCCTTTGGCGAAGTCACATACTTTCGCAAACCCTTCTATCTTCGTGACACATGGTGTTCGTTGAGAAAAGCCCTCCATCAGAAGTTGTGCCGCGAGTGAGGCATATCACCCTTCCTTGCCCTCCGTTTCCTTTCACACTTGGCTTCAAGCCGCTTCGTTCCTTAGCAAAGAAGAAGGGCAGTCGAAGGACCGCACCTCCACAGCGTTGTTTCTTGGAGTTAAGTGTATAGCACGTCCGTTACGCTTCCTCCCACTTCCAGACACACACCTCTCTAGGGGACAACGAGTGTGTTGGTGGTCACGTTCGACCCACATTTCTCTTCACAATTCAGCGTGTGGCATTTTCCTTGTGTTTTCACACAAAGTACCGACAGCGCTTCTATCTTCCCGAAACAAGATCTGAGTTGGGAGAAGCTTTCGACACAAGTTCTTTCCCAAGCAGGGCTCTATGGCACAGTAACTTGCGCCTTCACTTTTAACGTGGGACATTTCCTCCGTCTTCTTCCCTGTAGATGGTAGTGGGAAGACTATTGCTCTACCGTTTTGTTTCTTGAGAGGTGAGTGCAAGACCCTCACACACATATCTCAAAAGGCTTCGCGCTTCGCGAACCAAGGGGTTAGCACGAAATCATGTTTGACGCGGCCTCGTTTCTCTGAGTTCAGTGGAAGGCTCTGCTGACGCTAGCTCACGTACATTTGAAGGCCCTTCCAAATTCGTGACCCAAGACTTTGGTGGAGAGAAGCCCTCCACACAACGTGTTCCCCACTGTGGTGTATCTCGCATTCCGTCTCTTTTCTCTCGCCCTAAGCTTTAACACGGCGCTTCCATCCGTAGGGAAAGAGCTGGTCGTCGACGGACGGCAACCCTCTAGATTTGTCCTTAGAGTTAAACACCCGTAGGCAATCTTCCCTATGCTTCCTCACATCATACATTTCCATACTCACCCTTCTTCGTGGAACGACGGGCGGCACATTCGAAACGGACAGCTCACTCTAGGGCACGTCCCTCGTGCCTTCGCGCCCACGGCGGAAAACACTTTTATCTTCCTGAAACCATATGATAGCTGAGGGAAGACTTCTTCACAAGGGGTTTGTCAAGCACCGTCCCAGGACACATTCTTTATGCCTTCACACGTTCGCGCCAGAATGCCGCTCATACGTAGGCGTACGGCTTTCCAGGGTTTCCTTCTCAGACTTAAAGGCATGACCTTTTCCCTCTGCTCTCTCTCGTACTCTTGAAAACATTTCTCACGGAACAAGGTTTGAACCGGGAGAGACAATCTCCACTCCTTATTTCCGTGGCGCAGGCATGGGGCACATGCCTTGCGCTGTCACACTTACCTTGGAATAGACTACCATTTTCAGGGAAGAGGTTGGGAGAAACACGGTTTCTCTGCAGTGGTGTTTCTTCAGACCGACGTGCACACCGCCTGTTTAGGGCTCCACACGTTCATGTTGTGACTAGGTTTTCCCCGTGAAGCCAGATGGAAGCTCGAAGGCGCGGTTTGACACAGACTTGTTTCGCACAGTGTAGTCTGTGGCTTTCCTTTGGCGAACTCACGTACGTTTGAAAACCCTTCTAGCGTCGTGAGCCGTGGTGTTCATTGAGAGAAGCCCTCCATACAAAGTGGTTCCCCGAGTAAGGTATAGCAGGCTTTTCCTCTGCTTCCGTTCACACTCGGCGTCAAGCTGCTTCGATCCTTAGGAAAGGAGGCGGGGAGTCGAAGGACCGCTCCTCCACAGCATTGTCTCTTAGACTTAAGTGTACAGCTCGTTCCTTACGCTTCCTCCCATTTCCAGACACACACCTCCCTAGGGGACAACTTGTTAGTTGGTGGTCGCATTCGACCCACATTTTCCTTCACCATTCAGCCTATGGCATTGTCCTTACGCTTTCACACGAAGTCCTGAAAACGCTTCTCTCTTCCCGAAGCAAGATCTGGGTTGACAGGAGCTTGAGACACAACTCCTCTCTCAAACAGTGGTAGACGGCCCAGCATTTGTGCCTTCACTTTGAACGTCGGAAAGTTCTTCCAACTTCTTCCCCGGAGGCGGTAGTGGAAAGACTAGTTCCCTACAGTTTGGTTTCGTGAGAGGTGAGTGTAAGACGCCTACCTTATATAGCAACGCACATGTCTCCAAAGGCTTCTTTCTTCAAGCACCACGATGTTAGCGCGAAAGCCTGTTTGACATGGCCTTGTTTCTCAGAATTCAGTGTCAGGCTACTACTGCTACTGAGGCTAGCCCACGTACATTGCAAGACCCATCCACCTCCATGACACAGGACGTAATGGAGAGAAACCCTCCGCACAACGTGTTCCTCACTGTGCGGTATCGCGCGTTCCATCTCTTTTCGTTCACACGAGGTTTAAGGAGCGGCTTCGCATCCTTACGAGAAGAGATGGTAGTCGAAGGACGGGAACCCTCGAGACTTGTTCTTAGAGTTAAACAAACGCATGCCATCTTCCTTATGCTTCCGCAGTCATCCATTTCCATACACATCCTTCTTCGTGTAACGACGGCAGGCACCTTCGAAGCGGAGAGCGAAGTCTCGTCTACGTCCCTTATGCCTTCACACCCACTACGGAAAACAGTTTCCTCCTACGGAAACGATACGGCAGTTGAGGGAAGCCTTCTTCACAAGTGGTTTCTCGAGCACCGTCACAGGGCACATTCTAGATGCCTTCACCATGTCACGCGAAAGTGCTTCCCCGACTTACGTGTATGGCTTTCCTGACGGGTCTCCTTCTCACGCTTCAAACCATGACCTTTTCCATCTGCTCTCTCTCATACTCTTGGAAACGCTTCTCACGGAACAGGATTCCAATCGCGACAGACATTTACACTAGTTACTTCCGTGGCACAGGCACGGGGCACATTCCTTGCGATTTCCCACTTCCATTGCAAAAGTCTACCAGTTTCAGGGAAGGTGATAGTAGACGCACGGTTTCTCTGCAGTGGTGTTTCTGCAGTAGGATACAACACATACATTATGTGACTATGGGTTCCTCGGGAACCCAGATGGAAGCTCGAAGTCGCGATCGACACAGACGTGGTTCGCCGAGATTCGTGTATGCCTTTCCTTTGGCGAAGTCACATACTTTCGCAAACCCTTCTATCTTCGTGACACATGGTGTTCGTTGAGAAAAGCCCTCCATCAGAAGTTGTGCCGCGAGTGAGGCATATCACCCTTCCTTGCCCTCCGTTTCCTTTCACACTTGGCTTCAAGCCGCTTCGTTCCTTAGCAAAGAAGAAGGGCAGTCGAAGGACCGCACCTCCACAGCGTTGTTTCTTGGAGTTAAGTGTATAGCACGTCCGTTACGCTTCCTCCCACTTCCAGACACACACCTCTCTAGGGGACAACGAGTGTGTTGGTGGTCACGTTCGACCCACATTTCTCTTCACAATTCAGCGTGTGGCATTTTCCTTGTGTTTTCACACAAAGTACCGACAGCGCTTCTATCTTCCCGAAACAAGATCTGAGTTGGGAGAAGCTTTCGACACAAGTTCTTTCCCAAGCAGGGCTCTATGGCACAGTAACTTGCGCCTTCACTTTTAACGTGGGACATTTCCTCCGTCTTCTTCCCTGTAGATGGTAGTGGGAAGACTATTGCTCTACCGTTTTGTTTCTTGAGAGGTGAGTGCAAGACCCTCACACACATATCTCAAAAGGCTTCGCGCTTCGCGAACCAAGGGGTTAGCACGAAATCATGTTTGACGCGGCCTCGTTTCTCTGAGTTCAGTGGAAGGCTCTGCTGACGCTAGCTCACGTACATTTGAAGGCCCTTCCAAATTCGTGACCCAAGACTTTGGTGGAGAGAAGCCCTCCACACAACGTGTTCCCCACTGTGGTGTATCTCGCATTCCGTCTCTTTTCTCTCGCCCTAAGCTTTAACACGGCGCTTCCATCCGTAGGGAAAGAGCTGGTCGTCGACGGACGGCAACCCTCTAGATTTGTCCTTAGAGTTAAACACCCGTAGGCAATCTTCCCTATGCTTCCTCACATCATACATTTCCATACTCACCCTTCTTCGTGGAACGACGGGCGGCACATTCGAAACGGACAGCTCACTCTAGGGCACGTCCCTCGTGCCTTCGCGCCCACGGCGGAAAACACTTTTATCTTCCTGAAACCATATGATAGCTGAGGGAAGACTTCTTCACAAGGGGTTTGTCAAGCACCGTCCCAGGACACATTCTTTATGCCTTCACACGTTCGCGCCAGAATGCCGCTCATACGTAGGCGTACGGCTTTCCAGGGTTTCCTTCTCAGACTTAAAGGCATGACCTTTTCCCTCTGCTCTCTCTCGTACTCTTGAAAACATTTCTCACGGAACAAGGTTTGAACCGGGAGAGACAATCTCCACTCCTTATTTCCGTGGCGCAGGCATGGGGCACATGCCTTGCGCTGTCACACTTACCTTGGAATAGACTACCATTTTCAGGGAAGAGGTTGGGAGAAACACGGTTTCTCTGCAGTGGTGTTTCTTCAGACCGACGTGCACGCCGCCTGTTTAGGGCTCCACACGTTCATGTTGTGACTAGGTTTTCCCCGTGAAGCCAGATGGAAGCTCGAAGGCGCGGTTTGACACAGACTTGTTTCGCACAGTGTAGTCTGTGGCTTTCCTTTGGCGAACTCACGTACGTTTGAAAACCCTTCTAGCGTCGTGAGCCGTGGTGTTCATTGAGAGAAGCCCTCCATACAAAGTGGTTCCCCGAGTAAGGTATAGCAGGCTTTTCCTCTGCTTCCGTTCACACTCGGCGTCAAGCTGCTTCGATCCTTAGGAAAGGAGGCGGGGAGTCGAAGGACGGCTCCTCCACAGCATTGTCTCTTAGACTTAAGTGTACAGCTCGTTCCTTACGCTTCCTCCCATTTCCAGACACACACCTCCCTAGGGGACAACTTGTTAGTTGGTGGTCGCATTCGACCCACATTTTCCTTCACCATTCAGCCTATGGCATTGTCCTTACGCTTTCACACGAAGTCCTGAAAACGCTTCTCTCTTCCCGAAGCAAGATCTGGGTTGACAGGAGCTTGAGACACAACTCCTCTCTCAAACAGTGGTAGACGGCCCAGCATTTGTGCCTTCACTTTGAACGTCGGAAAGTTCTTCCAACTTCTTCCCCGGAGGCGGTAGTGGAAAGACTAGTTCCCTACAGTTTGGTTTCGTGAGAGGTGAGTGTAAGACGCCTACCTTATATAGCAACGCACATGTCTCCAAAGGCTTCTTTCTTCAAGCACCACGATGTTAGCGCGAAAGCCTGTTTGACATGGCCTTGTTTCTCAGAATTCAGTGTCAGGCTACTACTGCTACTGAGGCTAGCCCACGTACATTGCAAGACCCATCCACCTCCATGACACAGGACGTAATGGAGAGAAACCCTCCGCACAACGTGTTCCTCACTGTGCGGTATCGCGCGTTCCATCTCTTTTCGTTCACACGAGGTTTAAGGAGCGGCTTCGCATCCTTACGAGAAGAGATGGTAGTCGAAGGACGGGAACCCTCGAGACTTGTTCTTAGAGTTAAACAAACGCATGCCATCTTCCTTATGCTTCCGCAGTCATCCATTTCCATACACATCCTTCTTCGTGTAACGACGGCAGGCACCTTCGAAGCGGAGAGCGAAGTCTCGTCTACGTCCCTTATGCCTTCACACCCACTACGGAAAAGAGTTTCCTCCTACGGAAACGATACGGCAGTTGAGGGAAGCCTTCTTCACAAGTGGTTTCTCGAGCACCGTCACAGGGCACATTCTAGATGCCTTCACCATGTCACGCGAAAGTGCTTCCCCGACTTACGTGTATGGCTTTCCTGACGGGTCTCCTTCTCACGCTTCAAACCATGACCTTTTCCATCTGCTCTCTCTCATACTCTTGGAAACGCTTCTCACGGAACAGGATTCCAATCGCGACAGACATTGACACTAGTTACTTCCGTGGCACAGGCACGGGGCACATTCCTTGCGATTTCCCACTTCCATTGCAAAAGTCTACCAGTTTCAGGGAAGGTGATAGTAGACGCACGGTTTCTCTGCAGTGGTGTTTCTGCAGTAGGATACAACACATACATTATGTGACTATGGGTTCCTCGGGAACCCAGATGGAAGCTCGAAGTCGCGATCGACACAGACGTGGTTCGCCGAGATTCGTGTATGCCTTTCCTTTGGCGAAGTCACATACTTTCGCAAACCCTTCTATCTTCGTGACACATGGTGTTCGTTGAGAAAAGCCCTCCATCAGAAGTTGTGCCGCGAGTGAGGCATATCACCCTTCCTTGCCCTCCGTTTCCTTTCACACTTGGCTTCAAGCCGCTTCGTTCCTTAGCAAAGAAGAAGGGCAGTCGAAGGACCGCACCTCCACAGCGTTGTTTCTTGGAGTTAAGTGTATAGCACGTCCGTTACGCTTCCTCCCACTTCCAGACACACACCTCTCTAGGGGACAACGAGTGTGTTGGTGGTCACGTTCGACCCACATTTCTCTTCACAATTCAGCGTGTGGCATTTTCCTTGTGTTTTCACACAAAGTACCGACAGCGCTTCTATCTTCCCGAAACAAGATCTGAGTTGGGAGAAGCTTTCGACACAAGTTCTTTCCCAAGCAGGGCTCTATGGCACAGTAACTTGCGCCTTCACTTTTAACGTGGGACATTTCCTCCGTCTTCTTCCCTGTAGATGGTAGTGGGAAGACTATTGCTCTACCGTTTTGTTTCTTGAGAGGTGAGTGCAAGACCCTCACACACATATCTCAAAAGGCTTCGCGCTTCGCGAACCAAGGGGTTAGCACGAAATCATGTTTGACGCGGCCTCGTTTCTCTGAGTTCAGTGGAAGGCTCTGCTGACGCTAGCTCACGTACATTTGAAGGCCCTTCCAAATTCGTGACCCAAGACTTTGGTGGAGAGAAGCCCTCCACACAACGTGTTCCCCACTGTGGTGTATCTCGCATTCCGTCTCTTTTCTCTCGCCCTAAGCTTTAACACGGCGCTTCCATCCGTAGGGAAAGAGCTGGTCGTCGACGGACGGCAACCCTCTAGATTTGTCCTTAGAGTTAAACACCCGTAGGCAATCTTCCCTATGCTTCCTCACATCATACATTTCCATACTCACCCTTCTTCGTGGAACGACGGGCGGCACATTCGAAACGGACAGCTCACTCTAGGGCACGTCCCTCGTGCCTTCGCGCCCACGGCGGAAAACACTTTTATCTTCCTGAAACCATATGATAGCTGAGGGAAGACTTCTTCACAAGGGGTTTGTCAAGCACCGTCCCAGGACACATTCTTTATGCCTTCACACGTTCGCGCCAGAATGCCGCTCATACGTAGGCGTACGGCTTTCCAGGGTTTCCTTCTCAGACTTAAAGGCATGACCTTTTCCCTCTGCTCTCTCTCGTACTCTTGAAAACATTTCTCACGGAACAAGGTTTGAACCGGGAGAGACAATCTCCACTCCTTATTTCCGTGGCGCAGGCATGGGGCACATGCCTTGCGCTGTCACACTTACCTTGGAATAGACTACCATTTTCAGGGAAGAGGTTGGGAGAAACACGGTTTCTCTGCAGTGGTGTTTCTTCAGACCGACGTGCACGCCGCCTGTTTAGGGCTCCACACGTTCATGTTGTGACTAGGTTTTCCCCGTGAAGCCAGATGGAAGCTCGAAGGCGCGGTTTGACACAGACTTGTTTCGCACAGTGTAGTCTGTGGCTTTCCTTTGGCGAACTCACGTACGTTTGAAAACCCTTCTAGCGTCGTGAGCCGTGGTGTTCATTGAGAGAAGCCCTCCATACAAAGTGGTTCCCCGAGTAAGGTATAGCAGGCTTTTCCTCTGCTTCCGTTCACACTCGGCGTCAAGCTGCTTCGATCCTTAGGAAAGGAGGCGGGGGGTCGAAGGACCGCTCCTCCACAGCATTGTCTCTTAGACTTAAGTGTACAGCTCGTTCCTTACGCTTCCTCCCATTTCCAGACACACACCTCCCTAGGGGACAACTTGTTAGTTGGTGGTCGCATTCGACCCACATTTTCCTTCACCATTCAGCCTATGGCATTGTCCTTACGCTTTCACACGAAGTCCTGAAAACGCTTCTCTCTTCCCGAAGCAAGATCT
This sequence comes from Eumetopias jubatus, assembly GCF_037043125.1. NCBI lineage: Eukaryota > Metazoa > Chordata > Mammalia > Carnivora > Otariidae > Eumetopias > Eumetopias jubatus. The sequence goes on along the minus strand of NW_028275054.1, from coordinate 48,809 downwards.
GGGTTGACAGGAGCTTGAGACACAACTCCTCTCTCAAACAGTGGTAGACGGCCCAGCATTTGTGCCTTCACTTTGAACGTCGGAAAGTTCTTCCAACTTCTTCCCCGGAGGCGGTAGTGGAAAGACTAGTTCCCTACAGTTTGGTTTCGTGAGAGGTGAGTGTAAGACGCCTACCTTATATAGCAACGCACATGTCTCCAAAGGCTTCTTTCTTCAAGCACCACGATGTTAGCGCGAAAGCCTGTTTGACATGGCCTTGTTTCTCAGAATTCAGTGTCAGGCTACTACTGCTACTGAGGCTAGCCCACGTACATTGCAAGACCCATCCACCTCCATGACACAGGACGTAATGGAGAGAAACCCTCCGCACAACGTGTTCCTCACTGTGCGGTATCGCGCGTTCCATCTCTTTTCGTTCACACGAGGTTTAAGGAGCGGCTTCGCATCCTTACGAGAAGAGATGGTAGTCGAAGGACGGGAACCCTCGAGACTTGTTCTTAGAGTTAAACAAACGCATGCCATCTTCCTTATGCTTCCGCAGTCATCCATTTCCATACACATCCTTCTTCGTGTAACGACGGCAGGCACCTTCGAAGCGGAGAGCGAAGTCTCGTCTACGTCCCTTATGCCTTCACACCCACTACGGAAAACAGTTTCCTCCTACGGAAACGATACGGCAGTTGAGGGAAGCCTTCTTCACAAGTGGTTTCTCGAGCACCGTCACAGGGCACATTCTAGATGCCTTCACCATGTCACGCGAAAGTGCTTCCCCGACTTACGTGTATGGCTTTCCTGACGGGTCTCCTTCTCACGCTTCAAACCATGACCTTTTCCATCTGCTCTCTCTCATACTCTTGGAAACGCTTCTCACGGAACAGGATTCCAATCGCGACAGACATTTACACTAGTTACTTCCGTGGCACAGGCACGGGGCACATTCCTTGCGATTTCCCACTTCCATTGCAAAAGTCTACCAGTTTCAGGGAAGGTGATAGTAGACGCACGGTTTCTCTGCAGTGGTGTTTCTGCAGTAGGATACAACACATACATTATGTGACTATGGGTTCCTCGGGAACCCAGATGGAAGCTCGAAGTCGCGATCGACACAGACGTGGTTCGCCGAGATTCGTGTATGCCTTTCCTTTGGCGAAGTCACATACTTTCGCAAACCCTTCTATCTTCGTGACACATGGTGTTCGTTGAGAAAAGCCCTCCATCAGAAGTTGTGCCGCGAGTGAGGCATATCACCCTTCCTTGCCCTCCGTTTCCTTTCACACTTGGCTTCAAGCCGCTTCGTTCCTTAGCAAAGAAGAAGGGCAGTCGAAGGACCGCACCTCCACAGCGTTGTTTCTTGGAGTTAAGTGTATAGCACGTCCGTTACGCTTCCTCCCACTTCCAGACACACACCTCTCTAGGGGACAACGAGTGTGTTGGTGGTCACGTTCGACCCACATTTCTCTTCACAATTCAGCGTGTGGCATTTTCCTTGTGTTTTCACACAAAGTACCGACAGCGCTTCTATCTTCCCGAAACAAGATCTGAGTTGGGAGAAGCTTTCGACACAAGTTCTTTCCCAAGCAGGGCTCTATGGCACAGTAACTTGCGCCTTCACTTTTAACGTGGGACATTTCCTCCGTCTTCTTCCCTGTAGATGGTAGTGGGAAGACTATTGCTCTACCGTTTTGTTTCTTGAGAGGTGAGTGCAAGACCCTCACACACATATCTCAAAAGGCTTCGCGCTTCGCGAACCAAGGGGTTAGCACGAAATCATGTTTGACGCGGCCTCGTTTCTCTGAGTTCAGTGGAAGGCTCTGCTGACGCTAGCTCACGTACATTTGAAGGCCCTTCCAAATTCGTGACCCAAGACTTTGGTGGAGAGAAGCCCTCCACACAACGTGTTCCCCACTGTGGTGTATCTCGCATTCCGTCTCTTTTCTCTCGCCCTAAGCTTTAACACGGCGCTTCCATCCGTAGGGAAAGAGCTGGTCGTCGACGGACGGCAACCCTCTAGATTTGTCCTTAGAGTTAAACACCCGTAGGCAATCTTCCCTATGCTTCCTCACATCATACATTTCCATACTCACCCTTCTTCGTGGAACGACGGGCGGCACATTCGAAACGGACAGCTCACTCTAGGGCACGTCCCTCGTGCCTTCGCGCCCACGGCGGAAAACACTTTTATCTTCCTGAAACCATATGATAGCTGAGGGAAGACTTCTTCACAAGGGGTTTGTCAAGCACCGTCCCAGGACACATTCTTTATGCCTTCACACGTTCGCGCCAGAATGCCGCTCATACGTAGGCGTACGGCTTTCCAGGGTTTCCTTCTCAGACTTAAAGGCATGACCTTTTCCCTCTGCTCTCTCTCGTACTCTTGAAAACATTTCTCACGGAACAAGGTTTGAACCGGGAGAGACAATCTCCACTCCTTATTTCCGTGGCGCAGGCATGGGGCACATGCCTTGCGCTGTCACACTTACCTTGGAATAGACTACCATTTTCAGGGAAGAGGTTGGGAGAAACACGGTTTCTCTGCAGTGGTGTTTCTTCAGACCGACGTGCACGCCGCCTGTTTAGGGCTCCACACGTTCATGTTGTGACTAGGTTTTCCCCGTGAAGCCAGATGGAAGCTCGAAGGCGCGGTTTGACACAGACTTGTTTCGCACAGTGTAGTCTGTGGCTTTCCTTTGGCGAACTCACGTACGTTTGAAAACCCTTCTAGCGTCGTGAGCCGTGGTGTTCATTGAGAGAAGCCCTCCATACAAAGTGGTTCCCCGAGTAAGGTATAGCAGGCTTTTCCTCTGCTTCCGTTCACACTCGGCGTCAAGCTGCTTCGATCCTTAGGAAAGGAGGCGGGGAGTCGAAGGACCGCTCCTCCACAGCATTGTCTCTTAGACTTAAGTGTACAGCTCGTTCCTTACGCTTCCTCCCATTTCCAGACACACACCTCCCTAGGGGACAACTTGTTAGTTGGTGGTCGCATTCGACCCACATTTTCCTTCACCATTCAGCCTATGGCATTGTCCTTACGCTTTCACACGAAGTCCTGAAAACGCTTCTCTCTTCCCGAAGCAAGATCTGGGTTGACAGGAGCTTGAGACACAACTCCTCTCTCAAACAGTGGTAGACGGCCCAGCATTTGTGCCTTCACTTTGAACGTCGGAAAGTTCTTCCAACTTCTTCCCCGGAGGCGGTAGTGGAAAGACTAGTTCCCTACAGTTTGGTTTCGTGAGAGGTGAGTGTAAGACGCCTACCTTATATAGCAACGCACATGTCTCCAAAGGCTTCTTTCTTCAAGCACCACGATGTTAGCGCGAAAGCCTGTTTGACATGGCCTTGTTTCTCAGAATTCAGTGTCAGGCTACTACTGCTACTGAGGCTAGCCCACGTACATTGCAAGACCCATCCACCTCCATGACACAGGACGTAATGGAGAGAAACCCTCCGCACAACGTGTTCCTCACTGTGCGGTATCGCGCGTTCCATCTCTTTTCGTTCACACGAGGTTTAAGGAGCGGCTTCGCATCCTTACGAGAAGAGATGGTAGTCGAAGGACGGGAACCCTCGAGACTTGTTCTTAGAGTTAAACAAACGCATGCCATCTTCCTTATGCTTCCGCAGTCATCCATTTCCATACACATCCTTCTTCGTGTAACGACGGCAGGCACCTTCGAAGCGGAGAGCGAAGTCTCGTCTACGTCCCTTATGCCTTCACACCCACTACGGAAAACAGTTTCCTCCTACGGAAACGATACGGCAGTTGAGGGAAGCCTTCTTCACAAGTGGTTTCTCGAGCACCGTCACAGGGCACATTCTAGATGCCTTCACCATGTCACGCGAAAGTGCTTCCCCGACTTACGTGTATGGCTTTCCTGACGGGTCTCCTTCTCACGCTTCAAACCATGACCTTTTCCATCTGCTCTCTCTCATACTCTTGGAAACGCTTCTCACGGAACAGGATTCCAATCGCGACAGACATTGACACTAGTTACTTCCGTGGCACAGGCACGGGGCACATTCCTTGCGATTTCCCACTTCCATTGCAAAAGTCTACCAGTTTCAGGGAAGGTGATAGTAGACGCACGGTTTCTCTGCAGTGGTGTTTCTGCAGTAGGATACAACACATACATTATGTGACTATGGGTTCCTCGGGAACCCAGATGGAAGCTCGAAGTCGCGATCGACACAGACGTGGTTCGCCGAGATTCGTGTATGCCTTTCCTTTGGCGAAGTCACATACTTTCGCAAACCCTTCTATCTTCGTGACACATGGTGTTCGTTGAGAAAAGCCCTCCATCAGAAGTTGTGCCGCGAGTGAGGCATATCACCCTTCCTTGCCCTCCGTTTCCTTTCACACTTGGCTTCAAGCCGCTTCGTTCCTTAGCAAAGAAGAAGGGCAGTCGAAGGACCGCACCTCCACAGCGTTGTTTCTTGGAGTTAAGTGTATAGCACGTCCGTTACGCTTCCTCCCACTTCCAGACACACACCTCTCTAGGGGACAACGAGTGTGTTGGTGGTCACGTTCGACCCACATTTCTCTTCACAATTCAGCGTGTGGCATTTTCCTTGTGTTTTCACACAAAGTACCGACAGCGCTTCTATCTTCCCGAAACAAGATCTGAGTTGGGAGAAGCTTTCGACACAAGTTCTTTCCCAAGCAGGGCTCTATGGCACAGTAACTTGCGCCTTCACTTTTAACGTGGGACATTTCCTCCGTCTTCTTCCCTGTAGATGGTAGTGGGAAGACTATTGCTCTACCGTTTTGTTTCTTGAGAGGTGAGTGCAAGACCCTCACACACATATCTCAAAAGGCTTCGCGCTTCGCGAACCAAGGGGTTAGCACGAAATCATGTTTGACGCGGCCTCGTTTCTCTGAGTTCAGTGGAAGGCTCTGCTGACGCTAGCTCACGTACATTTGAAGGCCCTTCCAAATTCGTGACCCAAGACTTTGGTGGAGAGAAGCCCTCCACACAACGTGTTCCCCACTGTGGTGTATCTCGCATTCCGTCTCTTTTCTCTCGCCCTAAGCTTTAACACGGCGCTTCCATCCGTAGGGAAAGAGCTGGTCGTCGACGGACGGCAACCCTCTAGATTTGTCCTTAGAGTTAAACACCCGTAGGCAATCTTCCCTATGCTTCCTCACATCATACATTTCCATACTCACCCTTCTTCGTGGAACGACGGGCGGCACATTCGAAACGGACAGCTCACTCTAGGGCACGTCCCTCGTGCCTTCGCGCCCACGGCGGAAAACACTTTTATCTTCCTGAAACCATATGATAGCTGAGGGAAGACTTCTTCACAAGGGGTTTGTCAAGCACCGTCCCAGGACACATTCTTTATGCCTTCACACGTTCGCGCCAGAATGCCGCTCATACGTAGGCGTACGGCTTTCCAGGGTTTCCTTCTCAGACTTAAAGGCATGACCTTTTCCCTCTGCTCTCTCTCGTACTCTTGAAAACATTTCTCACGGAACAAGGTTTGAACCGGGAGAGACAATCTCCACTCCTTATTTCCGTGGCGCAGGCATGGGGCACATGCCTTGCGCTGTCACACTTACCTTGGAATAGACTACCATTTTCAGGGAAGAGGTTGGGAGAAACACGGTTTCTCTGCAGTGGTGTTTCTTCAGACCGACGTGCACGCCGCCTGTTTAGGGCTCCACACGTTCATGTTGTGACTAGGTTTTCCCCGTGAAGCCAGATGGAAGCTCGAAGGCGCGGTTTGACACAGACTTGTTTCGCACAGTGTAGTCTGTGGCTTTCCTTTGGCGAACTCACGTACGTTTGAAAACCCTTCTAGCGTCGTGAGCCGTGGTGTTCATTGAGAGAAGCCCTCCATACAAAGTGGTTCCCCGAGTAAGGTATAGCAGGCTTTTCCTCTGCTTCCGTTCACACTCGGCGTCAAGCTGCTTCGATCCTTAGGAAAGGAGGCGGGGAGTCGAAGGACGGCTCCTCCACAGCATTGTCTCTTAGACTTAAGTGTACAGCTCGTTCCTTACGCTTCCTCCCATTTCCAGACACACACCTCCCTAGGGGACAACTTGTTAGTTGGTGGTCGCATTCGACCCACATTTTCCTTCACCATTCAGCCTATGGCATTGTCCTTACGCTTTCACACGAAGTCCTGAAAACGCTTCTCTCTTCCCGAAGCAAGATCTGGGTTGACAGGAGCTTGAGACACAACTCCTCTCTCAAACAGTGGTAGACGGCCCAGCATTTGTGCCTTCACTTTGAACGTCGGAAAGTTCTTCCAACTTCTTCCCCGGAGGCGGTAGTGGAAAGACTAGTTCCCTACAGTTTGGTTTCGTGAGAGGTGAGTGTAAGACGCCTACCTTATATAGCAACGCACATGTCTCCAAAGGCTTCTTTCTTCAAGCACCACGATGTTAGCGCGAAAGCCTGTTTGACATGGCCTTGTTTCTCAGAATTCAGTGTCAGGCTACTACTGCTACTGAGGCTAGCCCACGTACATTGCAAGACCCATCCACCTCCATGACACAGGACGTAATGGAGAGAAACCCTCCGCACAACGTGTTCCTCACTGTGCGGTATCGCGCGTTCCATCTCTTTTCGTTCACACGAGGTTTAAGGAGCGGCTTCGCATCCTTACGAGAAGAGATGGTAGTCGAAGGACGGGAACCCTCGAGACTTGTTCTTAGAGTTAAACAAACGCATGCCATCTTCCTTATGCTTCCGCAGTCATCCATTTCCATACACATCCTTCTTCGTGTAACGACGGCAGGCACCTTCGAAGCGGAGAGCGAAGTCTCGTCTACGTCCCTTATGCCTTCACACCCACTACGGAAAACAGTTTCCTCCTACGGAAACGATACGGCAGTTGAGGGAAGCCTTCTTCACAAGTGGTTTCTCGAGCACCGTCACAGGGCACATTCTAGATGCCTTCACCATGTCACGCGAAAGTGCTTCCCCGACTTACGTGTATGGCTTTCCTGACGGGTCTCCTTCTCACGCTTCAAACCATGACCTTTTCCATCTGCTCTCTCTCATACTCTTGGAAACGCTTCTCACGGAACAGGATTCCAATCGCGACAGACATTTACACTAGTTAATTCCGTGGCACAGGCACGGGGCACATTCCTTGCGATTTCCCACTTCCATTGCAAAAGTCTACCAGTTTCAGGGAAGGTGATAGTAGACGCACGGTTTCTCTGCAGTGGTGTTTCTGCAGTAGGATACAACACATACATTATGTGACTATGGGTTCCTCGGGAACCCAGATGGAAGCTCGAAGTCGCGATCGACACAGACGTGGTTCGCCGAGATTCGTGTATGCCTTTCCTTTGGCGAAGTCACATACTTTCGCAAACCCTTCTATCTTCGTGACACATGGTGTTCGTTGAGAAAAGCCCTCCATCAGAAGTTGTGCCGCGAGTGAGGTATATCACCCTTCCTTGCCCTCCGTTTCCTTTCACACTTGGCTTCAAGCCGCTTCGTTCCTTAGCAAAGAAGAAGGGCAGTCGAAGGACCGCACCTCCACAGCGTTGTTTCTTGGAGTTAAGTGTATAGCACGTCCGTTACGCTTCCTCCCACTTCCAGACACACACCTCTCTAGGGGACAACGAGTGTGTTGGTGGTCACGTTCGACCCACATTTCTCTTCACAATTCAGCGTGTGGCATTTTCCTTGTGTTTTCACACAAAGTACCGACAGCGCTTCTATCTTCCCGAAACAAGATCTGAGTTGGGAGAAGCTTTCGACACAAGTTCTTTCCCAAGCAGGGCTCTATGGCACAGTAACTTGCGCCTTCACTTTTAACGTGGGACATTTCCTCCGTCTTCTTCCCTGTAGATGGTAGTGGGAAGACTATTGCTCTACCGTTTTGTTTCTTGAGAGGTGAGTGCAAGACCCTCACACACATATCTCAAAAGGCTTCGCGCTTCGCGAACCAAGGGGTTAGCACGAAATCATGTTTGACGCGGCCTCGTTTCTCTGAGTTCAGTGGAAGGCTCTGCTGACGCTAGCTCACGTACATTTGAAGGCCCTTCCAAATTCGTGACCCAAGACTTTGGTGGAGAGAAGCCCTCCACACAACGTGTTCCCCACTGTGGTGTATCTCGCATTCCGTCTCTTTTCTCTCGCCCTAAGCTTTAACACGGCGCTTCCATCCGTAGGGAAAGAGCTGGTCGTCGACGGACGGCAACCCTCTAGATTTGTCCTTAGAGTTAAACACCCGTAGGCAATCTTCCCTATGCTTCCTCACATCATACATTTCCATACTCACCCTTCTTCGTGGAACGACGGGCGGCACATTCGAAACGGACAGCTCACTCTAGGGCACGTCCCTCGTGCCTTCGCGCCCACGGCGGAAAACACTTTTATCTTCCTGAAACCATATGATAGCTGAGGGAAGACTTCTTCACAAGGGGTTTGTCAAGCACCGTCCCAGGACACATTCTTTATGCCTTCACACGTTCGCGCCAGAATGCCGCTCATACGTAGGCGTACGGCTTTCCAGGGTTTCCTTCTCAGACTTAAAGGCATGACCTTTTCCCTCTGCTCTCTCTCGTACTCTTGAAAACATTTCTCACGGAACAAGGTTTGAACCGGGAGAGACAATCTCCACTCCTTATTTCCGTGGCGCAGGCATGGGGCACATGCCTTGCGCTGTCACACTTACCTTGGAATAGACTACCATTTTCAGGGAAGAGGTTGGGAGAAACACGGTTTCTCTGCAGTGGTGTTTCTTCAGACCGACGTGCACGCCGCCTGTTTAGGGCTCCACACGTTCATGTTGTGACTAGGTTTTCCCCGTGAAGCCAGATGGAAGCTCGAAGGCGCGGTTTGACACAGACTTGTTTCGCACAGTGTAGTCTGTGGCTTTCCTTTGGCGAACTCACGTACGTTTGAAAACCCTTCTAGCGTCGTGAGCCGTGGTGTTCATTGAGAGAAGCCCTCCATACAAAGTGGTTCCCCGAGTAAGGTATAGCAGGCTTTTCCTCTGCTTCCGTTCACACTCGGCGTCAAGCTGCTTCGATCCTTAGGAAAGGAGGCGGGGAGTCGAAGGACCGCTCCTCCACAGCATTGTCTCTTAGACTTAAGTGTACAGCTCGTTCCTTACGCTTCCTCCCATTTCCAGACACACACCTCCCTAGGGGACAACTTGTTAGTTGGTGGTCGCATTCGACCCACATTTTCCTTCACCATTCAGCCTATGGCATTGTCCTTACGCTTTCACACGAAGTCCTGAAAACGCTTCTCTCTTCCCGAAGCAAGATCTGGGTTGACAGGAGCTTGAGACACAACTCCTCTCTCAAACAGTGGTAGACGGCCCAGCATTTGTGCCTTCACTTTGAACGTCGGAAAGTTCTTCCAACTTCTTCCCCGGAGGCGGTAGTGGAAAGACTAGTTCCCTACAGTTTGGTTTCGTGAGAGGTGAGTGTAAGACGCCTACCTTATATAGCAACGCACATGTCTCCAAAGGCTTCTTTCTTCAAGCACCACGATGTTAGCGCGAAAGCCTGTTTGACATGGCCTTGTTTCTCAGAATTCAGTGTCAGGCTACTACTGCTACTGAGGCTAGCCCACGTACATTGCAAGACCCATCCACCTCCATGACACAGGACGTAATGGAGAGAAACCCTCCGCACAACGTGTTCCTCACTGTGCGGTATCGCGCGTTCCATCTCTTTTCGTTCACACGAGGTTTAAGGAGCGGCTTCGCATCCTTACGAGAAGAGATGGTAGTCGAAGGACGGGAACCCTCGAGACTTGTTCTTAGAGTTAAACAAACGCATGCCATCTTCCTTATGCTTCCGCAGTCATCCATTTCCATACACATCCTTCTTCGTGTAACGACGGCAGGCACCTTCGAAGCGGAGAGCGAAGTCTCGTCTACGTCCCTTATGCCTTCACACCCACTACGGAAAACAGTTTCCTCCTACGGAAACGATACGGCAGTTGAGGGAAGCCTTCTTCACAAGTGGTTTCTCGAGCACCGTCACAGGGCACATTCTAGATGCCTTCACCATGTCACGCGAAAGTGCTTCCCCGACTTACGTGTATGGCTTTCCTGACGGGTCTCCTTCTCACGCTTCAAACCATGACCTTTTCCATCTGCTCTCTCTCATACTCTTGGAAACGCTTCTCACGGAACAGGATTCCAATCGCGACAGACATTTACACTAGTTACTTCCGTGGCACAGGCACGGGGCACATTCCTTGCGATTTCCCACTTCCATTGCAAAAGTCTACCAGTTTCAGGGAAGGTGATAGTAGACGCACGGTTTCTCTGCAGTGGTGTTTCTGCAGTAGGATACAACACATACATTATGTGACTATGGGTTCCTCGGGAACCCAGATGGAAGCTCGAAGTCGCGATCGACACAGACGTGGTTCGCCGATATTCGTGTATGCCTTTCCTTTGGCGAAGTCACATACTTTCGCAAACCCTTCTATCTTCGTGACACATGGTGTTCGTTGAGAAAAGCCCTCCATCAGAAGTTGTGCCGCGAGTGAGGTATATCACCCTTCCTTGCCCTCCGTTTCCTTTCACACTTGGCTTCAAGCCGCTTCGTTCCTTAGCAAAGAAGAAGGGCAGTCGAAGGACCGCACCTCCACAGCGTTGTTTCTTGGAGTTAAGTGTATAGCACGTCCGTTACGCTTCCTCCCACTTCCAGACACACACCTCTCTAGGGGACAACGAGTGTGTTGGTGGTCACGTTCGACCCACATTTCTCTTCACAATTCAGCGTGTGGCATTTTCCTTGTGTTTTCACACAATGTACCGACAGCGCTTCTATCTTCCCGAAACAAGATCTGAGTTGGGAGAAGCTTTCGACACAAGTTCTTTCCCAAGCAGGGCTCTATGGCACAGTAACTTGCGCCTTCACTTTTAACGTGGGACATTTCCTCCGTCTTCTTCCCTGTAGATGGTAGTGGGAAGACTATTGCTCTACCGTTTTGTTTCTTGAGAGGTGAGTGCAAGACCCTCACACACATATCTCAAAAGGCTTCGCGCTTCGCGAACCAAGGGGTTAGCACGAAATCATGTTTGACGCGGCCTCGTTTCTCTGAGTTCAGTGGAAGGCTCTGCTGACGCTAGCTCACGTACATTTGAAGGCCCTTCCAAATTCGTGACCCAAGACTTTGGTGGAGAGAAGCCCTCCACACAACGTGTTCCCCACTGTGGTGTATCTCGCATTCCGTCTCTTTTCTCTCGCCCTAAGCTTTAACACGGCGCTTCCATCCGTAGGGAAAGAGCTGGTCGTCGACGGACGGCAACCCTCTAGATTTGTCCTTAGAGTTAAACACCCGTAGGCAATCTTCCCTATGCTTCCTCACATCATACATTTCCATACTCACCCTTCTTCGTGGAACGACGGGCGGCACATTCGAAACGGACAGCTCACTCTAGGGCACGTCCCTCGTGCCTTCACGCCCACGGCGGAAAACACTTTTATCTTCCTGAAACCATATGATAGCTGAGGGAAGACTTCTTCACAAGGGGTTTGTCAAGCACCGTCCCAGGACACATTCTTTATGCCTTCACACGTTCGCGCCAGAATGCCGCTCATACGCAGGCGTACGGCTTTCCAGGGTTTCCTTCTCAGACTTAAAGGCATGACCTTTTCCCTCTGCTCTCTCTCGTACTCTTGAAAACATTTCTCACGGAACAAGGTTTGAACCGGGAGAGACAATCTCCACTCCTTATTTCCGTGGCGCAGGCATGGGGCACATGCCTTGCGCTGTCACACTTACCTTGGAATAGACTACCATTTTCAGGGAAGAGGTTGGGAGAAACACGGTTTCTCTGCAGTGGTGTTTCTTCAGACCGACGTGCACGCCGCCTGTTTAGGGCTCCACACGTTCATGTTGTGACTAGGTTTTCCCCGTGAAGCCAGATGGAAGCTCGAAGGCGCGGTTTGACACAGACTTGTTTCGCACAGTGTAGTCTGTGGCTTTCCTTTGGCGAACTCACGTACGTTTGAAAACCCTTCTAGCGTCGTGAGCCGTGGTGTTCATTGAGAGAAGCCCTCCATACAAAGTGGTTCCCCGAGTAAGGTATAGCAGGCTTTTCCTCTGCTTCCGTTCACACTCGGCGTCAAGCTGCTTCGATCCTTAGGAAAGGAGGCGGGGAGTCGAAGGACGGCTCCTCCACAGCATTGTCTCTTAGACTTAAGTGTACAGCTCGTTCCTTACGCTTCCTCCCATTTCCAGACACACACCTCCCTAGGGGACAACTTGTTAGTTGGTGGTCGCATTCGACCCACATTTTCCTTCACCATTCAGCCTATGGCATTGTCCTTACGCTTTCACACGAAGTCCTGAAAACGCTTCTCTCTTCCCGAAGCAAGATCTGGGTTGACAGGAGCTTGAGACACAACTCCTCTCTCAAACAGTGGTAGACGGCCCAGCATTTGTGCCTTCACTTTGAACGTCGGAAAGTTCTTCCAACTTCTTCCCCGGAGGCGGTAGTGGAAAGACTAGTTCCCTACAGTTTGGTTTCGTGAGAGGTGAGTGTAAGACGCCTACCTTATATAGCAACGCACATGTCTCCAAAGGCTTCTTTCTTCAAGCACCACGATGTTAGCGCGAAAGCCTGTTTGACATGGCCTTGTTTCTCAGAATTCAGTGTCAGGCTACTACTGCTACTGAGGCTAGCCCACGTACATTGCAAGACCCATCCACCTCCATGACACAGGACGTAATGGAGAGAAACCCTCCGCACAACGTGTTCCTCACTGTGCGGTATCGCGCGTTCCATCTCTTTTCGTTCACACGAGGTTTAAGGAGCGGCTTCGCATCCTTACGAGAAGAGATGGTAGTCGAAGGACGGGAACCCTCGAGACTTGTTCTTAGAGTTAAACAAACGCATGCCATCTTCCTTATGCTTCCGCAGTCATCCATTTCCATACACATCCTTCTTCGTGTAACGACGGCAGGCACCTTCGAAGCGGAGAGCGAAGTCTCGTCTACGTCCCTTATGCCTTCACACCCACTACGGAAAACAGTTTCCTCCTACGGAAACGATACGGCAGTTGAGGGAAGCCTTCTTCACAAGTGGTTTCTCGAGCACCGTCACAGGGCACATTCTAGATGCCTTCACCATGTCACGCGAAAGTGCTTCCCCGACTTACGTGTATGGCTTTCCTGACGGGTCTCCTTCTCACGCTTCAAACCATGACCTTTTCCATCTGCTCTCTCTCATACTCTTGGAAACGCTTCTCACGGAACAGGATTCCAATCGCGACAGACATTTACACTAGTTACTTCCGTGGCACAGGCACGGGGCACATTCCTTGCGATTTCCCACTTCCATTGCAAAAGTCTACCAGTTTCAGGGAAGGTGATAGTAGACGCACGGTTTCTCTGCAGTGGTGTTTCTGCAGTAGGATACAACACATACATTATGTGACTATGGGTTCCTCGGGAACCCAGATGGAAGCTCGAAGTCGCGATCGACACAGACGTGGTTCGCCGAGATTCGTGTATGCCTTTCCTTTGGCGAAGTCACATACTTTCGCAAACCCTTCTATCTTCGTGACACATGGTGTTCGTTGAGAAAAGCCCTCCATCAGAAGTTGTGCCGCGAGTGAGGCATATCACCCTTCCTTGCCCTCCGTTTCCTTTCACACTTGGCTTCAAGCCGCTTCGTTCCTTAGCAAAGAAGAAGGGCAGTCGAAGGACCGCACCTCCACAGCGTTGTTTCTTGGAGTTAAGTGTATAGCACGTCCGTTACGCTTCCTCCCACTTCCAGACACACACCTCTCTAGGGGACAACGAGTGTGTTGGTGGTCACGTTCGACCCACATTTCTCTTCACAATTCAGCGTGTGGCATTTTCCTTGTGTTTTCACACAAAGTACCGACAGCGCTTCTATCTTCCCGAAACAAGATCTGAGTTGGGAGAAGCTTTCGACACAAGTTCTTTCCCAAGCAGGGCTCTATGGCACAGTAACTTGCGCCTTCACTTTTAACGTGGGACATTTCCTCCGTCTTCTTCCCTGTAGATGGTAGTGGGAAGACTATTGCTCTACCGTTTTGTTTCTTGAGAGGTGAGTGCAAGACCCTCACACACATATCTCAAAAGGCTTCGCGCTTCGCGAACCAAGGGGTTAGCACGAAATCATGTTTGACGCGGCCTCGTTTCTCTGAGTTCAGTGGAAGGCTCTGCTGACGCTAGCTCACGTACATTTGAAGGCCCTTCCAAATTCGTGACCCAAGACTTTGGTGGAGAGAAGCCCTCCACACAACGTGTTCCCCACTGTGGTGTATCTCGCATTCCGTCTCTTTTCTCTCGCCCTAAGCTTTAACACGGCGCTTCCATCCGTAGGGAAAGAGCTGGTCGTCGACGGACGGCAACCCTCTAGATTTGTCCTTAGAGTTAAACACCCGTAGGCAATCTTCCCTATGCTTCCTCACATCATACATTTCCATACTCACCCTTCTTCGTGGAACGACGGGCGGCACATTCGAAACGGACAGCTCACTCTAGGGCACGTCCCTCGTGCCTTCACGCCCACGGCGGAAAACACTTTTATCTTCCTGAAACCATATGATAGCTGAGGGAAGACTTCTTCACAAGGGGTTTGTCAAGCACCGTCCCAGGACACATTCTTTATGCCTTCACACGTTCGCGCCAGAATGCCGCTCATACGTAGGCGTACGGCTTTCCAGGGTTTCCTTCTCAGACTTAAAGGCATGACCTTTTCCCTCTGCTCTCTCTCGTACTCTTGAAAACATTTCTCACGGAACAAGGTTTGAACCGGGAGAGACAATCTCCACTCCTTATTTCCGTGGCGCAGGCATGGGGCACATGCCTTGCGCTGTCACACTTACCTTGGAATAGACTACCATTTTCAGGGAAGAGGTTGGGAGAAACACGGTTTCTCTGCAGTGGTGTTTCTTCAGACCGACGTGCACGCCGCCTGTTTAGGGCTCCACACGTTCATGTTGTGACTAGGTTTTCCCCGTGAAGCCAGATGGAAGCTCGAAGGCGCGGTTTGACACAGACTTGTTTCGCACAGTGTAGTCTGTGGCTTTCCTTTGGCGAACTCACGTACGTTTGAAAACCCTTCTAGCGTCGTGAGCCGTGGTGTTCATTGAGAGAAGCCCTCCATACAAAGTGGTTCCCCGAGTAAGGTATAGCAGGCTTTTCCTCTGCTTCCGTTCACACTCGGCGTCAAGCTGCTTCGATCCTTAGGAAAGGAGGCGGGGAGTCGAAGGACGGCTCCTCCACAGCATTGTCTCTTAGACTTAAGTGTACAGCTCGTTCCTTACGCTTCCTCCCATTTCCAGACACACACCTCCCTAGGGGACAACTTGTTAGTTGGTGGTCGCATTCGACCCACATTTTCCTTCACCATTCAGCCTATGGCATTGTCCTTACGCTTTCACACGAAGTCCTGAAAACGCTTCTCTCTTCCCGAAGCAAGATCTGGGTTGACAGGAGCTTGAGACACAACTCCTCTCTCAAACAGTGGTAGACGGCCCAGCATTTGTGCCTTCACTTTGAACGTCGGAAAGTTCTTCCAACTTCTTCCCCGGAGGCGGTAGTGGAAAGACTAGTTCCCTACAGTTTGGTTTCGTGAGAGGTGAGTGTAAGACGCCTACCTTATATAGCAACGCACATGTCTCCAAAGGCTTCTTTCTTCAAGCACCACGATGTTAGCGCGAAAGCCTGTTTGACATGGCCTTGTTTCTCAGAATTCAGTGTCAGGCTACTACTGCTACTGAGGCTAGCCCACGTACATTGCAAGACCCATCCACCTCCATGACACAGGACGTAATGGAGAGAAACCCTCCGCACAACGTGTTCCTCACTGTGCGGTATCGCGCGTTCCATCTCTTTTCGTTCACACGAGGTTTAAGGAGCGGCTTCGCATCCTTACGAGAAGAGATGGTAGTCGAAGGACGGGAACCCTCGAGACTTGTTCTTAGAGTTAAACAAACGCATGCCATCTTCCTTATGCTTCCGCAGTCATCCATTTCCATACACATCCTTCTTCGTGTAACGACGGCAGGCACCTTCGAAGCGGAGAGCGAAGTCTCGTCTACGTCCCTTATGCCTTCACACCCACTACGGAAAACAGTTTCCTCCTACGGAAACGATACGGCAGTTGAGGGAAGCCTTCTTCACAAGTGGTTTCTCGAGCACCGTCACAGGGCACATTCTAGATGCCTTCACCATGTCACGCGAAAGTGCTTCCCCGACTTACGTGTATGGCTTTCCTGACGGGTCTCCTTCTCACGCTTCAAACCATGACCTTTTCCATCTGCTCTCTCTCATACTCTTGGAAACGCTTCTCACGGAACAGGATTCCAATCGCGACAGACATTTACACTAGTTACTTCCGTGGCACAGGCACGGGGCACATTCCTTGCGATTTCCCACTTCCATTGCAAAAGTCTACCAGTTTCAGGGAAGGTGATAGTAGACGCACGGTTTCTCTGCAGTGGTGTTTCTGCAGTAGGATACAACACATACATTATGTGACTATGGGTTCCTCGGGAACCCAGATGGAAGCTCGAAGTCGCGATCGACACAGACGTGGTTCGCCGAGATTCGTGTATGCCTTTCCTTTGGCGAAGTCACATACTTTCGCAAACCCTTCTATCTTCGTGACACATGGTGTTCGTTGAGAAAAGCCCTCCATCAGAAGTTGTGCCGCGAGTGAGGTATATCACCCTTCCTTGCCCTCCGTTTCCTTTCACACTTGGCTTCAAGCCGCTTCGTTCCTTAGCAAAGAAGAAGGGCAGTCGAAGGACCGCACCTCCACAGCGTTGTTTCTTGGAGTTAAGTGTATAGCACGTCCGTTACGCTTCCTCCCACTTCCAGACACACACCTCTCTAGGGGACAACGAGTGTGTTGGTGGTCACGTTCGACCCACATTTCTCTTCACAATTCAGCGTGTGGCATTTTCCTTGTGTTTTCACACAAAGTACCGACAGCGCTTCTATCTTCCCGAAACAAGATCTGAGTTGGGAGAAGCTTTCGACACAAGTTCTTTCCCAAGCAGGGCTCTATGGCACAGTAACTTGCGCCTTCACTTTTAACGTGGGACATTTCCTCCGTCTTCTTCCCTGTAGATGGTAGTGGGAAGACTATTGCTCTACCGTTTTGTTTCTTGAGAGGTGAGTGCAAGACCCTCACACACATATCTCAAAAGGCTTCGCGCTTCGCGAACCAAGGGGTTAGCACGAAATCATGTTTGACGCGGCCTCGTTTCTCTGAGTTCAGTGGAAGGCTCTGCTGACGCTAGCTCACGTACATTTGAAGGCCCTTCCAAATTCGTGACCCAAGACTTTGGTGGAGAGAAGCCCTCCACACAACGTGTTCCCCACTGTGGTGTATCTCGCATTCCGTCTCTTTTCTCTCGCCCTAAGCTTTAACACGGCGCTTCCATCCGTAGGGAAAGAGCTGGTCGTCGACGGACGGCAACCCTCTAGATTTGTCCTTAGAGTTAAACACCCGTAGGCAATCTTCCCTATGCTTCCTCACATCATACATTTCCATACTCACCCTTCTTCGTGGAACGACGGGCGGCACATTCGAAACGGACAGCTCACTCTAGGGCACGTCCCTCGTGCCTTCACGCCCACGGCGGAAAACACTTTTATCTTCCTGAAACCATATGATAGCTGAGGGAAGACTTCTTCACAAGGGGTTTGTCAAGCACCGTCCCAGGACACATTCTTTATGCCTTCACACGTTCGCGCCAGAATGCCGCTCATACGTAGGCGTACGGCTTTCCAGGGTTTCCTTCTCAGACTTAAAGGCATGACCTTTTCCCTCTGCTCTCTCTCGTACTCTTGAAAACATTTCTCACGGAACAAGGTTTGAACCGGGAGAGACAATCTCCACTCCTTATTTCCGTGGCGCAGGCATGGGGCACATGCCTTGCGCTGTCACACTTACCTTGGAATAGACTACCATTTTCAGGGAAGAGGTTGGGAGAAACACGGTTTCTCTGCAGTGGCGTTTCTTCAGACCGACGTGCACGCCGCCTGTTTAGGGCTCCACACGTTCATGTTGTGACTAGGTTTTCCCCGTGAAGCCAGATGGAAGCTCGAAGGCGCGGTTTGACACAGACTTGTTTCGCACAGTGTAGTCTGTGGCTTTCCTTTGGCGAACTCACGTACGTTTGAAAACCCTTCTAGCGTCGTGAGCCGTGGTGTTCATTGAGAGAAGCCCTCCATACAAAGTGGTTCCCCGAGTAAGGTATAGCAGGCTTTTCCTCTGCTTCCGTTCACACTCGGCGTCAAGCTGCTTCGATCCTTAGGAAAGGAGGCGGGGAGTCGAAGGACCGCTCCTCCACAGCATTGTCTCTTAGACTTAAGTGTACAGCTCGTTCCTTACGCTTCCTCCCATTTCCAGACACACACCTCCCTAGGGGACAACTTGTTAGTTGGTGGTCGCATTCGACCCACATTTTCCTTCACCATTCAGCCTATGGCATTGTCCTTACGCTTTCACACGAAGTCCTGAAAACGCTTCTCTCTTCCCGAAGCAAGATCTGGGTTGACAGGAGCTTGAGACACAACTCCTCTCTCAAACAGTGGTAGACGGCCCAGCATTTGTGCCTTCACTTTGAACGTCGGAAAGTTCTTCCAACTTCTTCCCCGGAGGCGGTAGTGGAAAGACTAGTTCCCTACAGTTTGGTTTCGTGAGAGGTGAGTGTAAGACGCCTACCTTATATAGCAACGCACATGTCTCCAAAGGCTTCTTTCTTCAAGCACCACGATGTTAGCGCGAAAGCCTGTTTGACATGGCCTTGTTTCTCAGAATTCAGTGTCAGGCTACTACTGCTACTGAGGCTAGCCCACGTACATTGCAAGACCCATCCACCTCCATGACACAGGACGTAATGGAGAGAAACCCTCCGCACAACGTGTTCCTCACTGTGCGGTATCGCGCGTTCCATCTCTTTTCGTTCACACGAGGTTTAAGGAGCGGCTTCGCATCCTTACGAGAAGAGATGGTAGTCGAAGGACGGGAACCCTCGAGACTTGTTCTTAGAGTTAAACAAACGCATGCCATCTTCCTTATGCTTCCGCAGTCATCCATTTCCATACACATCCTTCTTCGTGTAACGACGGCAGGCACCTTCGAAGCGGAGAGCGAAGTCTCGTCTACGTCCCTTATGCCTTCACACCCACTACGGAAAACAGTTTCCTCCTACGGAAACGATACGGCAGTTGAGGGAAGCCTTCTTCACAAGTGGTTTCTCGAGCACCGTCACAGGGCACATTCTAGATGCCTTCACCATGTCACGCGAAAGTGCTTCCCCGACTTACGTGTATGGCTTTCCTGACGGGTCTCCTTCTCACGCTTCAAACCATGACCTTTTCCATCTGCTCTCTCTCATACTCTTGGAAACGCTTCTCACGGAACAGGATTCCAATCGCGACAGACATTTACACTAGTTACTTCCGTGGCACAGGCACGGGGCACATTCCTTGCGATTTCCCACTTCCATTGCAAAAGTCTACCAGTTTCAGGGAAGGTGATAGTAGACGCACGGTTTCTCTGCAGTGGTGTTTCTGCAGTAGGATACAACACATACATTATGTGACTATGGGTTCCTCGGGAACCCAGATGGAAGCTCGAAGTCGCGATCGACACAGACGTGGTTCGCCGAGATTCGTGTATGCCTTTCCTTTGGCGAAGTCACATACTTTCGCAAACCCTTCTATCTTCGTGACACATGGTGTTCGTTGAGAAAAGCCCTCCATCAGAAGTTGTGCCGCGAGTGAGGCATATCACCCTTCCTTGCCCTCCGTTTCCTTTCACACTTGGCTTCAAGCCGCTTCGTTCCTTAGCAAAGAAGAAGGGCAGTCGAAGGACCGCACCTCCACAGCGTTGTTTCTTGGAGTTAAGTGTATAGCACGTCCGTTACGCTTCCTCCCACTTCCAGACACACACCTCTCTAGGGGACAACGAGTGTGTTGGTGGTCACGTTCGACCCACATTTCTCTTCACAATTCAGCGTGTGGCATTTTCCTTGTGTTTTCACACAAAGTACCGACAGCGCTTCTATCTTCCCGAAACAAGATCTGAGTTGGGAGAAGCTTTCGACACAAGTTCTTTCCCAAGCAGGGCTCTATGGCACAGTAACTTGCGCCTTCACTTTTAACGTGGGACATTTCCTCCGTCTTCTTCCCTGTAGATGGTAGTGGGAAGACTATTGCTCTACCGTTTTGTTTCTTGAGAGGTGAGTGCAAGACCCTCACACACATATCTCAAAAGGCTTCGCGCTTCGCGAACCAAGGGGTTAGCACGAAATCATGTTTGACGCGGCCTCGTTTCTCTGAGTTCAGTGGAAGGCTCTGCTGACGCTAGCTCACGTACATTTGAAGGCCCTTCCAAATTCGTGACCCAAGACTTTGGTGGAGAGAAGCCCTCCACACAACGTGTTCCCCACTGTGGTGTATCTCGCATTCCGTCTCTTTTCTCTCGCCCTAAGCTTTAACACGGCGCTTCCATCCGTAGGGAAAGAGCTGGTCGTCGACGGACGGCAACCCTCTAGATTTGTCCTTAGAGTTAAACACCCGTAGGCAATCTTCCCTATGCTTCCTCACATCATACATTTCCATACTCACCCTTCTTCGTGGAACGACGGGCGGCACATTCGAAACGGACAGCTCACTCTAGGGCACGTCCCTCGTGCCTTCGCGCCCACGGCGGAAAACACTTTTATCTTCCTGAAACCATATGATAGCTGAGGGAAGACTTCTTCACAAGGGGTTTGTCAAGCACCGTCCCAGGACACATTCTTTATGCCTTCACACGTTCGCGCCAGAATGCCGCTCATACGTAGGCGTACGGCTTTCCAGGGTTTCCTTCTCAGACTTAAAGGCATGACCTTTTCCCTCTGCTCTCTCTCGTACTCTTGAAAACATTTCTCACGGAACAAGGTTTGAACCGGGAGAGACAATCTCCACTCCTTATTTCCGTGGCGCAGGCATGGGGCACATGCCTTGCGCTGTCACACTTACCTTGGAATAGACTACCATTTTCAGGGAAGAGGTTGGGAGAAACACGGTTTCTCTGCAGTGGTGTTTCTTCAGACCGACGTGCACGCCGCCTGTTTAGGGCTCCACACGTTCATGTTGTGACTAGGTTTTCCCCGTGAAGCCAGATGGAAGCTCGAAGGCGCGGTTTGACACAGACTTGTTTCGCACAGTGTAGTCTGTGGCTTTCCTTTGGCGAACTCACGTACGTTTGAAAACCCTTCTAGCGTCGTGAGCCGTGGTGTTCATTGAGAGAAGCCCTCCATACAAAGTGGTTCCCCGAGTAAGGTATAGCAGGCTTTTCCTCTGCTTCCGTTCACACTCGGCGTCAAGCTGCTTCGATCCTTAGGAAAGGAGGCGGGGAGTCGAAGGACGGCTCCTCCACAGCATTGTCTCTTAGACTTAAGTGTACAGCTCGTTCCTTACGCTTCCTCCCATTTCCAGACACACACCTCCCTAGGGGACAACTTGTTAGTTGGTGGTCGCATTCGACCCACATTTTCCTTCACCATTCAGCCTATGGCATTGTCCTTACGCTTTCACACGAAGTCCTGAAAACGCTTCTCTCTTCCCGAAGCAAGATCTGGGTTGACAGGAGCTTGAGACACAACTCCTCTCTCAAACAGTGGTAGACGGCCCAGCATTTGTGCCTTCACTTTGAACGTCGGAAAGTTCTTCCAACTTCTTCCCCGGAGGCGGTAGTGGAAAGACTAGTTCCCTACAGTTTGGTTTCGTGAGAGGTGAGTGTAAGACGCCTACCTTATATAGCAACGCACATGTCTCCAAAGGCTTCTTTCTTCAAGCACCACGATGTTAGCGCAAAAGCCTGTTTGACATGGCCTTGTTTCTCAGAATTCAGTGTCAGGCTACTACTGCTACTGAGGCTAGCCCACGTACATTGCAAGACCCATCCACCTCCATGACACAGGACGTAATGGAGAGAAACCCTCCGCACAACGTGTTCCTCACTGTGCGGTATCGCGCGTTCCATCTCTTTTCGTTCACACGAGGTTTAAGGAGCGGCTTCGCATCCTTACGAGAAGAGATGGTAGTCGAAGGACGGGAACCCTCGAGACTTGTTCTTAGAGTTAAACAAACGCATGCCATCTTCCTTATGCTTCCGCAGTCATCCATTTCCATACACATCCTTCTTCGTGTAACGACGGCAGGCACCTTCGAAGCGGAGAGCGAAGTCTCGTCTACGTCCCTTATGCCTTCACACCCACTACGGAAAACAGTTTCCTCCTACGGAAACGATACGGCAGTTGAGGGAAGCCTTCTTCACAAGTGGTTTCTCGAGCACCGTCACAGGGCACATTCTAGATGCCTTCACCATGTCACGCGAAAGTGCTTCCCCGACTTACGTGTATGGCTTTCCTGACGGGTCTCCTTCTCACGCTTCAAACCATGACCTTTTCCATCTGCTCTCTCTCATACTCTTGGAAACGCTTCTCACGGAACAGGATTCCAATCGCGACAGACATTTACACTAGTTACTTCCGTGGCACAGGCACGGGGCACATTCCTTGCGATTTCCCACTTCCATTGCAAAAGTCTACCAGTTTCAGGGAAGGTGATAGTAGACGCACGGTTTCTCTGCAGTGGTGTTTCTGCAGTAGGATACAACACATACATTATGTGACTATGGGTTCCTCGGGAACCCAGATGGAAGCTCGAAGTCGCGATCGACACAGACGTGGTTCGCCGAGATTCGTGTATGCCTTTCCTTTGGCGAAGTCACATACTTTCGCAAACCCTTCTATCTTCGTGACACATGGTGTTCGTTGAGAAAAGCCCTCCATCAGAAGTTGTGCCGCGAGTGAGGTATATCACCCTTCCTTGCCCTCCGTTTCCTTTCACACTTGGCTTCAAGCCGCTTCGTTCCTTAGCAAAGAAGAAGGGCAGTCGAAGGACCGCACCTCCACAGCGTTGTTTCTTGGAGTTAAGTGTATAGCACGTCCGTTACGCTTCCTCCCACTTCCAGACACACACCTCTCTAGGGGACAACGAGTGTGTTGGTGGTCACGTTCGACCCACATTTCTCTTCACAATTCAGCGTGTGGCATTTTCCTTGTGTTTTCACACAAAGTACCGACAGCGCTTCTATCTTCCCGAAACAAGATCTGAGTTGGGAGAAGCTTTCGACACAAGTTCTTTCCCAAGCAGGGCTCTATGGCACAGTAACTTGCGCCTTCACTTTTAACGTGGGACATTTCCTCCGTCTTCTTCCCTGTAGATGGTAGTGGGAAGACTATTGCTCTACCGTTTTGTTTCTTGAGAGGTGAGTGCAAGACCCTCACACACATATCTCAAAAGGCTTCGCGCTTCGCGAACCAAGGGGTTAGCACGAAATCATGTTTGACGCGGCCTCGTTTCTCTGAGTTCAGTGGAAGGCTCTGCTGACGCTAGCTCACGTACATTTGAAGGCCCTTCCAAATTCGTGACCCAAGACTTTGGTGGAGAGAAGCCCTCCACACAACGTGTTCCCCACTGTGGTGTATCTCGCATTCCGTCTCTTTTCTCTCGCCCTAAGCTTTAACACGGCGCTTCCATCCGTAGGGAAAGAGCTGGTCGTCGACGGACGGCAACCCTCTAGATTTGTCCTTAGAGTTAAACACCCGTAGGCAATCTTCCCTATGCTTCCTCACATCATACATTTCCATACTCACCCTTCTTCGTGGAACGACGGGCGGCACATTCGAAACGGACAGCTCACTCTAGGGCACGTCCCTCGTGCCTTCGCGCCCACGGCGGAAAACACTTTTATCTTCCTGAAACCATATGATAGCTGAGGGAAGACTTCTTCACAAGGGGTTTGTCAAGCACCGTCCCAGGACACATTCTTTATGCCTTCACACGTTCGCGCCAGAATGCCGCTCATACGTAGGCGTACGGCTTTCCAGGGTTTCCTTCTCAGACTTAAAGGCATGACCTTTTCCCTCTGCTCTCTCTCGTACTCTTGAAAACATTTCTCACGGAACAAGGTTTGAACCGGGAGAGACAATCTCCACTCCTTATTTCCGTGGCGCAGGCATGGGGCACATGCCTTGCGCTGTCACACTTACCTTGGAATAGACTACCATTTTCAGGGAAGAGGTTGGGAGAAACACGGTTTCTCTGCAGTGGTGTTTCTTCAGACCGACGTGCACGCCGCCTGTTTAGGGCTCCACACGTTCATGTTGTGACTAGGTTTTCCCCGTGAAGCCAGATGGAAGCTCGAAGGCGCGGTTTGACACAGACTTGTTTCGCACAGTGTAGTCTGTGGCTTTCCTTTGGCGAACTCACGTACGTTTGAAAACCCTTCTAGCGTCGTGAGCCGTGGTGTTCATTGAGAGAAGCCCTCCATACAAAGTGGTTCCCCGAGTAAGGTATAGCAGGCTTTTCCTCTGCTTCCGTTCACACTCGGCGTCAAGCTGCTTCGATCCTTAGGAAAGGAGGCGGGGAGTCGAAGGACGGCTCCTCCACAGCATTGTCTCTTAGACTTAAGTGTACAGCTCGTTCCTTACGCTTCCTCCCATTTCCAGACACACACCTCCCTAGGGGACAACTTGTTAGTTGGTGGTCGCATTCGACCCACATTTTCCTTCACCATTCAGCCTATGGCATTGTCCTTACGCTTTCACACGAAGTCCTGAAAACGCTTCTCTCTTCCCGAAGCAAGATCTGGGTTGACAGGAGCTTGAGACACAACTCCTCTCTCAAACAGTGGTAGACGGCCCAGCATTTGTGCCTTCACTTTGAACGTCGGAAAGTTCTTCCAACTTCTTCCCCGGAGGCGGTAGTGGAAAGACTAGTTCCCTACAGTTTGGTTTCGTGAGAGGTGAGTGTAAGACGCCTACCTTATATAGCAACGCACATGTCTCCAAAGGCTTCTTTCTTCAAGCACCACGATGTTAGCGCGAAAGCCTGTTTGACATGGCCTTGTTTCTCAGAATTCAGTGTCAGGCTACTACTGCTACTGAGGCTAGCCCACGTACATTGCAAGACCCATCCACCTCCATGACACAGGACGTAATGGAGAGAAACCCTCCGCACAACGTGTTCCTCACTGTGCGGTATCGCGCGTTCCATCTCTTTTCGTTCACACGAGGTTTAAGGAGCGGCTTCGCATCCTTACGAGAAGAGATGGTAGTCGAAGGACGGGAACCCTCGAGACTTGTTCTTAGAGTTAAACAAACGCATGCCATCTTCCTTATGCTTCCGCAGTCATCCATTTCCATACACATCCTTCTTCGTGTAACGACGGCAGGCACCTTCGAAGCGGAGAGCGAAGTCTCGTCTACGTCCCTTATGCCTTCACACCCACTACGGAAAACAGTTTCCTCCTACGGAAACGATACGGCAGTTGAGGGAAGCCTTCTTCACAAGTGGTTTCTCGAGCACCGTCACAGGGCACATTCTAGATGCCTTCACCATGTCACGCGAAAGTGCTTCCCCGACTTACGTGTATGGCTTTCCTGACGGGTCTCCTTCTCACGCTTCAAACCATGACCTTTTCCATCTGCTCTCTCTCATACTCTTGGAAACGCTTCTCACGGAACAGGATTCCAATCGCGACAGACATTTACACTAGTTACTTCCGTGGCACAGGCACGGGGCACATTCCTTGCGATTTCCCACTTCCATTGCAAAAGTCTACCAGTTTCAGGGAAGGTGATAGTAGACGCACGGTTTCTCTGCAGTGGTGTTTCTGCAGTAGGATACAACACATACATTATGTGACTATGGGTTCCTCGGGAACCCAGATGGAAGCTCGAAGTCGCGATCGACACAGACGTGGTTCGCCGAGATTCGTGTATGCCTTTCCTTTGGCGAAGTCACATACTTTCGCAAACCCTTCTATCTTCGTGACACATGGTGTTCGTTGAGAAAAGCCCTCCATCAGAAGTTGTGCCGCGAGTGAGGTATATCACCCTTCCTTGCCCTCCGTTTCCTTTCACACTTGGCTTCAAGCCGCTTCGTTCCTTAGCAAAGAAGAAGGGCAGTCGAAGGACCGCACCTCCACAGCGTTGTTTCTTGGAGTTAAGTGTATAGCACGTCCGTTACGCTTCCTCCCACTTCCAGACACACACCTCTCTAGGGGACAACGAGTGTGTTGGTGGTCACGTTCGACCCACATTTCTCTTCACAATTCAGCGTGTGGCATTTTCCTTGTGTTTTCACACAAAGTACCGACAGCGCTTCTATCTTCCCGAAACAAGATCTGAGTTGGGAGAAGCTTTCGACACAAGTTCTTTCCCAAGCAGGGCTCTATGGCACAGTAACTTGCGCCTTCACTTTTAACGTGGGACATTTCCTCCGTCTTCTTCCCTGTAGATGGTAGTGGGAAGACTATTGCTCTACCGTTTTGTTTCTTGAGAGGTGAGTGCAAGACCCTCACACACATATCTCAAAAGGCTTCGCGCTTCGCGAACCAAGGGGTTAGCACGAAATCATGTTTGACGCGGCCTCGTTTCTCTGAGTTCAGTGGAAGGCTCTGCTGACGCTAGCTCACGTACATTTGAAGGCCCTTCCAAATTCGTGACCCAAGACTTTGGTGGAGAGAAGCCCTCCACACAACGTGTTCCCCACTGTGGTGTATCTCGCATTCCGTCTCTTTTCTCTCGCCCTAAGCTTTAACACGGCGCTTCCATCCGTAGGGAAAGAGCTGGTCGTCGACGGACGGCAACCCTCTAGATTTGTCCTTAGAGTTAAACACCCGTAGGCAATCTTCCCTATGCTTCCTCACATCATACATTTCCATACTCACCCTTCTTCGTGGAACGACGGGCGGCACATTCGAAACGGACAGCTCACTCTAGGGCACGTCCCTCGTGCCTTCGCGCCCACGGCGGAAAACACTTTTATCTTCCTGAAACCATATGATAGCTGAGGGAAGACTTCTTCACAAGGGGTTTGTCAAGCACCGTCCCAGGACACATTCTTTATGCCTTCACACGTTCGCGCCAGAATGCCGCTCATACGTAGGCGTACGGCTTTCCAGGGTTTCCTTCTCAGACTTAAAGGCATGACCTTTTCCCTCTGCTCTCTCTCGTACTCTTGAAAACATTTCTCACGGAACAAGGTTTGAACCGGGAGAGACAATCTCCACTCCTTATTTCCGTGGCGCAGGCATGGGGCACATGCCTTGCGCTGTCACACTTACCTTGGAATAGACTACCATTTTCAGGGAAGAGGTTGGGAGAAACACGGTTTCTCTGCAGTGGTGTTTCTTCAGACCGACGTGCACGCCGCCTGTTTAGGGCTCCACACGTTCATGTTGTGACTAGGTTTTCCCCGTGAAGCCAGATGGAAGCTCGAAGGCGCGGTTTGACACAGACTTGTTTCGCACAGTGTAGTCTGTGGCTTTCCTTTGGCGAACTCACGTACGTTTGAAAACCCTTCTAGCGTCGTGAGCCGTGGTGTTCATTGAGAGAAGCCCTCCATACAAAGTGGTTCCCCGAGTAAGGTATAGCAGGCTTTTCCTCTGCTTCCGTTCACACTCGGCGTCAAGCTGCTTCGATCCTTAGGAAAGGAGGCGGGGAGTCGAAGGACCGCTCCTCCACAGCATTGTCTCTTAGACTTAAGTGTACAGCTCGTTCCTTACGCTTCCTCCCATTTCCAGACACACACCTCCCTAGGGGACAACTTGTTAGTTGGTGGTCGCATTCGACCCACATTTTCCTTCACCATTCAGCCTATGGCATTGTCCTTACGCTTTCACACGAAGTCCTGAAAACGCTTCTCTCTTCCCGAAGCAAGATCTGGGTTGACAGGAGCTTGAGACACAACTCCTCTCTCAAACAGTGGTAGACGGCCCAGCATTTGTGCCTTCACTTTGAACGTCGGAAAGTTCTTCCAACTTCTTCCCCGGAGGCGGTAGTGGAAAGACTAGTTCCCTACAGTTTGGTTTCGTGAGAGGTGAGTGTAAGACGCCTACCTTATATAGCAACGCACATGTCTCCAAAGGCTTCTTTCTTCAAGCACCACGATGTTAGCGCGAAAGCCTGTTTGACATGGCCTTGTTTCTCAGAATTCAGTGTCAGGCTACTACTGCTACTGAGGCTAGCCCACGTACATTGCAAGACCCATCCACCTCCATGACACAGGACGTAATGGAGAGAAACCCTCCGCACAACGTGTTCCTCACTGTGCGGTATCGCGCGTTCCATCTCTTTTCGTTCACACGAGGTTTAAGGAGCGGCTTCGCATCCTTACGAGAAGAGATGGTAGTCGAAGGACGGGAACCCTCGAGACTTGTTCTTAGAGTTAAACAAACGCATGCCATCTTCCTTATGCTTCCGCAGTCATCCATTTCCATACACATCCTTCTTCGTGTAACGACGGCAGGCACCTTCGAAGCGGAGAGCGAAGTCTCGTCTACGTCCCTTATGCCTTCACACCCACTACGGAAAACAGTTTCCTCCTACGGAAACGATACGGCAGTTGAGGGAAGCCTTCTTCACAAGTGGTTTCTCGAGCACCGTCACAGGGCACATTCTAGATGCCTTCACCATGTCACGCGAAAGTGCTTCCCCGACTTACGTGTATGGCTTTCCTGACGGGTCTCCTTCTCACGCTTCAAACCATGACCTTTTCCATCTGCTCTCTCTCATACTCTTGGAAACGCTTCTCACGGAACAGGATTCCAATCGCGACAGACATTTACACTAGTTACTTCCGTGGCACAGGCACGGGGCACATTCCTTGCGATTTCCCACTTCCATTGCAAAAGTCTACCAGTTTCAGGGAAGGTGATAGTAGACGCACGGTTTCTCTGCAGTGGTGTTTCTGCAGTAGGATACAACACATACATTATGTGACTATGGGTTCCTCGGGAACCCAGATGGAAGCTCGAAGTCGCGATCGACACAGACGTGGTTCGCCGAGATTCGTGTATGCCTTTCCTTTGGCGAAGTCACATACTTTCGCAAACCCTTCTATCTTCGTGACACATGGTGTTCGTTGAGAAAAGCCCTCCATCAGAAGTTGTGCCGCGAGTGAGGCATATCACCCTTCCTTGCCCTCCGTTTCCTTTCACACTTGGCTTCAAGCCGCTTCGTTCCTTAGCAAAGAGGAAGGGCAGTCGAAGGACCGCACCTCCACAGCGTTGTTTCTTGGAGTTAAGTGTATAGCACGTCCGTTACGCTTCCTCCCACTTCCAGACACACACCTCTCTAGGGGACAACGAGTGTGTTGGTGGTCACGTTCGACCCACATTTCTCTTCACAATTCAGCGTGTGGCATTTTCCTTGTGTTTTCACACAAAGTACCGACAGCGCTTCTATCTTCCCGAAACAAGATCTGAGTTGGGAGAAGCTTTCGACACAAGTTCTTTCCCAAGCAGGGCTCTATGGCACAGTAACTTGCGCCTTCACTTTTAACGTGGGACATTTCCTCCGTCTTCTTCCCTGTAGATGGTAGTGGGAAGACTATTGCTCTACCGTTTTGTTTCTTGAGAGGTGAGTGCAAGACCCTCACACACATATCTCAAAAGGCTTCGCGCTTCGCGAACCAAGGGGTTAGCACGAAATCATGTTTGACGCGGCCTCGTTTCTCTGAGTTCAGTGGAAGGCTCTGCTGACGCTAGCTCACGTACATTTGAAGGCCCTTCCAAATTCGTGACCCAAGACTTTGGTGGAGAGAAGCCCTCCACACAACGTGTTCCCCACTGTGGTGTATCTCGCATTCCGTCTCTTTTCTCTCGCCCTAAGCTTTAACACGGCGCTTCCATCCGTAGGGAAAGAGCTGGTCGTCGACGGACGGCAACCCTCTAGATTTGTCCTTAGAGTTAAACACCCGTAGGCAATCTTCCCTATGCTTCCTCACATCATACATTTCCATACTCACCCTTCTTCGTGGAACGACGGGCGGCACATTCGAAACGGACAGCTCACTCTAGGGCACGTCCCTCGTGCCTTCACGCCCACGGCGGAAAACACTTTTATCTTCCTGAAACCATATGATAGCTGAGGGAAGACTTCTTCACAAGGGGTTTGTCAAGCACCGTCCCAGGACACATTCTTTATGCCTTCACACGTTCGCGCCAGAATGCCGCTCATACGTAGGCGTACGGCTTTCCAGGGTTTCCTTCTCAGACTTAAAGGCATGACCTTTTCCCTCTGCTCTCTCTCGTACTCTTGAAAACATTTCTCACGGAACAAGGTTTGAACCGGGAGAGACAATCTCCACTCCTTATTTCCGTGGCGCAGGCATGGGGCACATGCCTTGCGCTGTCACACTTACCTTGGAATAGACTACCATTTTCAGGGAAGAGGTTGGGAGAAACACGGTTTCTCTGCAGTGGTGTTTCTTCAGACCGACGTGCACGCCGCCTGTTTAGGGCTCCACACGTTCATGTTGTGACTAGGTTTTCCCCGTGAAGCCAGATGGAAGCTCGAAGGCGCGGTTTGACACAGACTTGTTTCGCACAGTGTAGTCTGTGGCTTTCCTTTGGCGAACTCACGTACGTTTGAAAACCCTTCTAGCGTCGTGAGCCGTGGTGTTCATTGAGAGAAGCCCTCCATACAAAGTGGTTCCCCGAGTAAGGTATAGCAGGCTTTTCCTCTGCTTCCGTTCACACTCGGCGTCAAGCTGCTTCGATCCTTAGGAAAGGAGGCGGGGAGTCGAAGGACGGCTCCTCCACAGCATTGTCTCTTAGACTTAAGTGTACAGCTCGTTCCTTACGCTTCCTCCCATTTCCAGACACACACCTCCCTAGGGGACAACTTGTTAGTTGGTGGTCGCATTCGACCCACATTTTCCTTCACCATTCAGCCTATGGCATTGTCCTTACGCTTTCACACGAAGTCCTGAAAACGCTTCTCTCTTCCCGAAGCAAGATCTGGGTTGACAGGAGCTTGAGACACAACTCCTCTCTCAAACAGTGGTAGACGGCCCAGCATTTGTGCCTTCACTTTGAACGTCGGAAAGTTCTTCCAACTTCTTCCCCGGAGGCGGTAGTGGAAAGACTAGTTCCCTACAGTTTGGTTTCGTGAGAGGTGAGTGTAAGACGCCTACCTTATATAGCAACGCACATGTCTCCAAAGGCTTCTTTCTTCAAGCACCACGATGTTAGCGCGAAAGCCTGTTTGACATGGCCTTGTTTCTCAGAATTCAGTGTCAGGCTACTACTGCTACTGAGGCTAGCCCACGTACATTGCAAGACCCATCCACCTCCATGACACAGGACGTAATGGAGAGAAACCCTCCGCACAACGTGTTCCTCACTGTGCGGTATCGCGCGTTCCATCTCTTTTCGTTCACACGAGGTTTAAGGAGCGGCTTCGCATCCTTACGAGAAGAGATGGTAGTCGAAGGACGGGAACCCTCGAGACTTGTTCTTAGAGTTAAACAAACGCATGCCATCTTCCTTATGCTTCCGCAGTCATCCATTTCCATACACATCCTTCTTCGTGTAACGACGGCAGGCACCTTCGAAGCGGAGAGCGAAGTCTCGTCTACGTCCCTTATGCCTTCACACCCACTACGGAAAACAGTTTCCTCCTACGGAAACGATACGGCAGTTGAGGGAAGCCTTCTTCACAAGTGGTTTCTCGAGCACCGTCACAGGGCACATTCTAGATGCCTTCACCATGTCACGCGAAAGTGCTTCCCCGACTTACGTGTATGGCTTTCCTGACGGGTCTCCTTCTCACGCTTCAAACCATGACCTTTTCCATCTGCTCTCTCTCATACTCTTGGAAACGCTTCTCACGGAACAGGATTCCAATCGCGACAGACATTTACACTAGTTACTTCCGTGGCACAGGCACGGGGCACATTCCTTGCGATTTCCCACTTCCATTGCAAAAGTCTACCAGTTTCAGGGAAGGTGATAGTAGACGCACGGTTTCTCTGCAGTGGTGTTTCTGCAGTAGGATACAACACATACATTATGTGACTATGGGTTCCTCGGGAACCCAGATGGAAGCTCGAAGTCGCGATCGACACAGACGTGGTTCGCCGAGATTCGTGTATGCCTTTCCTTTGGCGAAGTCACATACTTTCGCAAACCCTTCTATCTTCGTGACACATGGTGTTCGTTGAGAAAAGCCCTCCATCAGAAGTTGTGCCGCGAGTGAGGCATATCACCCTTCCTTGCCCTCCGTTTCCTTTCACACTTGGCTTCAAGCCGCTTCGTTCCTTAGCAAAGAAGAAGGGCAGTCGAAGGACCGCACCTCCACAGCGTTGTTTCTTGGAGTTAAGTGTATAGCACGTCCGTTACGCTTCCTCCCACTTCCAGACACACACCTCTCTAGGGGACAACGAGTGTGTTGGTGGTCACGTTCGACCCACATTTCTCTTCACAATTCAGCGTGTGGCATTTTCCTTGTGTTTTCACACAAAGTACCGACAGCGCTTCTATCTTCCCGAAACAAGATCTGAGTTGGGAGAAGCTTTCGACACAAGTTCTTTCCCAAGCAGGGCTCTATGGCACAGTAACTTGCGCCTTCACTTTTAACGTGGGACATTTCCTCCGTCTTCTTCCCTGTAGATGGTAGTGGGAAGACTATTGCTCTACCGTTTTGTTTCTTGAGAGGTGAGTGCAAGACCCTCACACACATATCTCAAAAGGCTTCGCGCTTCGCGAACCAAGGGGTTAGCACGAAATCATGTTTGACGCGGCCTCGTTTCTCTGAGTTCAGTGGAAGGCTCTGCTGACGCTAGCTCACGTACATTTGAAGGCCCTTCCAAATTCGTGACCCAAGACTTTGGTGGAGAGAAGCCCTCCACACAACGTGTTCCCCACTGTGGTGTATCTCGCATTCCGTCTCTTTTCTCTCGCCCTAAGCTTTAACACGGCGCTTCCATCCGTAGGGAAAGAGCTGGTCGTCGACGGACGGCAACCCTCTAGATTTGTCCTTAGAGTTAAACACCCGTAGGCAATCTTCCCTATGCTTCCTCACATCATACATTTCCATACTCACCCTTCTTCGTGGAACGACGGGCGGCACATTCGAAACGGACAGCTCACTCTAGGGCACGTCCCTCGTGCCTTCACGCCCACGGCGGAAAACACTTTTATCTTCCTGAAACCATATGATAGCTGAGGGAAGACTTCTTCACAAGGGGTTTGTCAAGCACCGTCCCAGGACACATTCTTTATGCCTTCACACGTTCGCGCCAGAATGCCGCTCATACGTAGGCGTACGGCTTTCCAGGGTTTCCTTCTCAGACTTAAAGGCATGACCTTTTCCCTCTGCTCTCTCTCGTACTCTTGAAAACATTTCTCACGGAACAAGGTTTGAACCGGGAGAGACAATCTCCACTCCTTATTTCCGTGGCGCAGGCATGGGGCACATGCCTTGCGCTGTCACACTTACCTTGGAATAGACTACCATTTTCAGGGAAGAGGTTGGGAGAAACACGGTTTCTCTGCAGTGGCGTTTCTTCAGACCGACGTGCACGCCGCCTGTTTAGGGCTCCACACGTTCATGTTGTGACTAGGTTTTCCCCGTGAAGCCAGATGGAAGCTCGAAGGCGCGGTTTGACACAGACTTGTTTCGCACAGTGTAGTCTGTGGCTTTCCTTTGGCGAACTCACGTACGTTTGAAAACCCTTCTAGCGTCGTGAGCCGTGGTGTTCATTGAGAGAAGCCCTCCATACAAAGTGGTTCCCCGAGTAAGGTATAGCAGGCTTTTCCTCTGCTTCCGTTCACACTCGGCGTCAAGCTGCTTCGATCCTTAGGAAAGGAGGCGGGGAGTCGAAGGACCGCTCCTCCACAGCATTGTCTCTTAGACTTAAGTGTACAGCTCGTTCCTTACGCTTCCTCCCATTTCCAGACACACACCTCCCTAGGGGACAACTTGTTAGTTGGTGGTCGCATTCGACCCACATTTTCCTTCACCATTCAGCCTATGGCATTGTCCTTACGCTTTCACACGAAGTCCTGAAAACGCTTCTCTCTTCCCGAAGCAAGATCTGGGTTGACAGGAGCTTGAGACACAACTCCTCTCTCAAACAGTGGTAGACGGCCCAGCATTTGTGCCTTCACTTTGAACGTCGGAAAGTTCTTCCAACTTCTTCCCCGGAGGCGGTAGTGGAAAGACTAGTTCCCTACAGTTTGGTTTCGTGAGAGGTGAGTGTAAGACGCCTACCTTATATAGCAACGCACATGTCTCCAAAGGCTTCTTTCTTCAAGCACCACGATGTTAGCGCGAAAGCCTGTTTGACATGGCCTTGTTTCTCAGAATTCAGTGTCAGGCTACTACTGCTACTGAGGCTAGCCCACGTACATTGCAAGACCCATCCACCTCCATGACACAGGACGTAATGGAGAGAAACCCTCCGCACAACGTGTTCCTCACTGTGCGGTATCGCGCGTTCCATCTCTTTTCGTTCACACGAGGTTTAAGGAGCGGCTTCGCATCCTTACGAGAAGAGATGGTAGTCGAAGGACGGGAACCCTCGAGACTTGTTCTTAGAGTTAAACAAACGCATGCCATCTTCCTTATGCTTCCGCAGTCATCCATTTCCATACACATCCTTCTTCGTGTAACGACGGCAGGCACCTTCGAAGCGGAGAGCGAAGTCTCGTCTACGTCCCTTATGCCTTCACACCCACTACGGAAAACAGTTTCCTCCTACGGAAACGATACGGCAGTTGAGGGAAGCCTTCTTCACAAGTGGTTTCTCGAGCACCGTCACAGGGCACATTCTAGATGCCTTCACCATGTCACGCGAAAGTGCTTCCCCGACTTACGTGTATGGCTTTCCTGACGGGTCTCCTTCTCACGCTTCAAACCATGACCTTTTCCATCTGCTCTCTCTCATACTCTTGGAAACGCTTCTCACGGAACAGGATTCCAATCGCGACAGACATTTACACTAGTTACTTCCGTGGCACAGGCACGGGGCACATTCCTTGCGATTTCCCACTTCCATTGCAAAAGTCTACCAGTTTCAGGGAAGGTGATAGTAGACGCACGGTTTCTCTGCAGTGGTGTTTCTGCAGTAGGATACAACACATACATTATGTGACTATGGGTTCCTCGGGAACCCAGATGGAAGCTCGAAGTCGCGATCGACACAGACGTGGTTCGCCGAGATTCGTGTATGCCTTTCCTTTGGCGAAGTCACATACTTTCGCAAACCCTTCTATCTTCGTGACACATGGTGTTCGTTGAGAAAAGCCCTCCATCAGAAGTTGTGCCGCGAGTGAGGTATATCACCCTTCCTTGCCCTCCGTTTCCTTTCACACTTGGCTTCAAGCCGCTTCGTTCCTTAGCAAAGAAGAAGGGCAGTCGAAGGACCGCACCTCCACAGCGTTGTTTCTTGGAGTTAAGTGTATAGCACGTCCGTTACGCTTCCTCTCACTTCCAGACACACACCTCTCTAGGGGACAACGAGTGTGTTGGTGGTCACGTTCGACCCACATTTCTCTTCACAATTCAGCGTGTGGCATTTTCCTTGTGTTTTCACACAAAGTACCGACAGCGCTTCTATCTTCCCGAAACAAGATCTGAGTTGGGAGAAGCTTTCGACACAAGTTCTTTCCCAAGCAGGGCTCTATGGCACAGTAACTTGCGCCTTCACTTTTAACGTGGGACATTTCCTCCGTCTTCTTCCCTGTAGATGGTAGTGGGAAGACTATTGCTCTACCGTTTTGTTTCTTGAGAGGTGAGTGCAAGACCCTCACACACATATCTCAAAAGGCTTCGCGCTTCGCGAACCAAGGGGTTAGCACGAAATCATGTTTGACGCGGCCTCGTTTCTCTGAGTTCAGTGGAAGGCTCTGCTGACGCTAGCTCACGTACATTTGAAGGCCCTTCCAAATTCGTGACCCAAGACTTTGGTGGAGAGAAGCCCTCCACACAACGTGTTCCCCACTGTGGTGTATCTCGCATTCCGTCTCTTTTCTCTCGCCCTAAGCTTTAACACGGCGCTTCCATCCGTAGGGAAAGAGCTGGTCGTCGACGGACGGCAACCCTCTAGATTTGTCCTTAGAGTTAAACACCCGTAGGCAATCTTCCCTATGCTTCCTCACATCATACATTTCCATACTCACCCTTCTTCGTGGAACGACGGGCGGCACATTCGAAACGGACAGCTCACTCTAGGGCACGTCCCTCGTGCCTTCGCGCCCACGGCGGAAAACACTTTTATCTTCCTGAAACCATATGATAGCTGAGGGAAGACTTCTTCACAAGGGGTTTGTCAAGCACCGTCCCAGGACACATTCTTTATGCCTTCACACGTTCGCGCCAGAATGCCGCTCATACGTAGGCGTACGGCTTTCCAGGGTTTCCTTCTCAGACTTAAAGGCATGACCTTTTCCCTCTGCTCTCTGTCGTACTCTTGAAAACATTTCTCACGGAACAAGGTTTGAACCGGGAGAGACAATCTCCACTCCTTATTTCCGTGGCGCAGGCATGGGGCACATGCCTTGCGCTGTCACACTTACCTTGGAATAGACTACCATTTTCAGGGAAGAGGTTGGGAGAAACACGGTTTCTCTGCAGTGGTGTTTCTTCAGACCGACGTGCACGCCGCCTGTTTAGGGCTCCACACGTTCATGTTGTGACTAGGTTTTCCCCGTGAAGCCAGATGGAAGCTCGAAGGCGCGGTTTGACACAGACTTGTTTCGCACAGTGTAGTCTGTGGCTTTCCTTTGGCGAACTCACGTACGTTTGAAAACCCTTCTAGCGTCGTGAGCCGTGGTGTTCATTGAGAGAAGCCCTCCATACAAAGTGGTTCCCCGAGTAAGGTATAGCAGGCTTTTCCTCTGCTTCCGTTCACACTCGGCGTCAAGCTGCTTCGATCCTTAGGAAAGGAGGCGGGGAGTCGAAGGACCGCTCCTCCACAGCATTGTCTCTTAGACTTAAGTGTACAGCTCGTTCCTTACGCTTCCTCCCATTTCCAGACACACACCTCCCTAGGGGACAACTTGTTAGTTGGTGGTCGCATTCGACCCACATTTTCCTTCACCATTCAGCCTATGGCATTGTCCTTACGCTTTCACACGAAGTCCTGAAAACGCTTCTCTCTTCCCGAAGCAAGATCTGGGTTGACAGGAGCTTGAGACACAACTCCTCTCTCAAACAGTGGTAGACGGCCCAGCATTTGTGCCTTCACTTTGAACGTCGGAAAGTTCTTCCAACTTCTTCCCCGGAGGCGGTAGTGGAAAGACTAGTTCCCTACAGTTTGGTTTCGTGAGAGGTGAGTGTAAGACGCCTACCTTATATAGCAACGCACATGTCTCCAAAGGCTTCTTTCTTCAAGCACCACGATGTTAGCGCGAAAGCCTGTTTGACATGGCCTTGTTTCTCAGAATTCAGTGTCAGGCTACTACTGCTACTGAGGCTAGCCCACGTACATTGCAAGACCCATCCACCTCCATGACACAGGACGTAATGGAGAGAAACCCTCCGCACAACGTGTTCCTCACTGTGCGGTATCGCGCGTTCCATCTCTTTTCGTTCACACGAGGTTTAAGGAGCGGCTTCGCATCCTTACGAGAAGAGATGGTAGTCGAAGGACGGGAACCCTCGAGACTTGTTCTTAGAGTTAAACAAACGCATGCCATCTTCCTTATGCTTCCGCAGTCATCCATTTCCATACACATCCTTCTTCGTGTAACGACGGCAGGCACCTTCGAAGCGGAGAGCGAAGTCTCGTCTACGTCCCTTATGCCTTCACACCCACTACGGAAAACAGTTTCCTCCTACGGAAACGATACGGCAGTTGAGGGAAGCCTTCTTCACAAGTGGTTTCTCGAGCACCGTCACAGGGCACATTCTAGATGCCTTCACCATGTCACGCGAAAGTGCTTCCCCGACTTACGTGTATGGCTTTCCTGACGGGTCTCCTTCTCACGCTTCAAACCATGACCTTTTCCATCTGCTCTCTCTCATACTCTTGGAAACGCTTCTCACGGAACAGGATTCCAATCGCGACAGACATTTACACTAGTTACTTCCGTGGCACAGGCACGGGGCACATTCCTTGCGATTTCCCACTTCCATTGCAAAAGTCTACCAGTTTCAGGGAAGGTGATAGTAGACGCACGGTTTCTCTGCAGTGGTGTTTCTGCAGTAGGATACAACACATACATTATGTGACTATGGGTTCCTCGGGAACCCAGATGGAAGCTCGAAGTCGCGATCGACACAGACGTGGTTCGCCGAGATTCGTGTATGCCTTTCCTTTGGCGAAGTCACATACTTTCGCAAACCCTTCTATCTTCGTGACACATGGTGTTCGTTGAGAAAAGCCCTCCATCAGAAGTTGTGCCGCGAGTGAGGTATATCACCCTTCCTTGCCCTCCGTTTCCTTTCACACTTGGCTTCAAGCCGCTTCGTTCCTTAGCAAAGAAGAAGGGCAGTCGAAGGACCGCACCTCCACAGCGTTGTTTCTTGGAGTTAAGTGTATAGCACGTCCGTTACGCTTCCTCCCACTTCCAGACACACACCTCTCTAGGGGACAACGAGTGTGTTGGTGGTCACGTTCGACCCACATTTCTCTTCACAATTCAGCGTGTGGCATTTTCCTTGTGTTTTCACACAAAGTACCGACAGCGCTTCTATCTTCCCGAAACAAGATCTGAGTTGGGAGAAGCTTTCGACACAAGTTCTTTCCCAAGCAGGGCTCTATGGCACAGTAACTTGCGCCTTCACTTTTAACGTGGGACATTTCCTCCGTCTTCTTCCCTGTAGATGGTAGTGGGAAGACTATTGCTCTACCGTTTTGTTTCTTGAGAGGTGAGTGCAAGACCCTCACACACATATCTCAAAAGGCTTCGCGCTTCGCGAACCAAGGGGTTAGCACGAAATCATGTTTGACGCGGCCTCGTTTCTCTGAGTTCAGTGGAAGGCTCTGCTGACGCTAGCTCACGTACATTTGAAGGCCCTTCCAAATTCGTGACCCAAGACTTTGGTGGAGAGAAGCCCTCCACACAACGTGTTCCCCACTGTGGTGTATCTCGCATTCCGTCTCTTTTCTCTCGCCCTAAGCTTTAACACGGCGCTTCCATCCGTAGGGAAAGAGCTGGTCGTCGACGGACGGCAACCCTCTAGATTTGTCCTTAGAGTTAAACACCCGTAGGCAATCTTCCCTATGCTTCCTCACATCATACATTTCCATACTCACCCTTCTTCGTGGAACGACGGGCGGCACATTCGAAACGGACAGCTCACTCTAGGGCACGTCCCTCGTGCCTTCGCGCCCACGGCGGAAAACACTTTTATCTTCCTGAAACCATATGATAGCTGAGGGAAGACTTCTTCACAAGGGGTTTGTCAAGCACCGTCCCAGGACACATTCTTTATGCCTTCACACGTTCGCGCCAGAATGCCGCTCATACGTAGGCGTACGGCTTTCCAGGGTTTCCTTCTCAGACTTAAAGGCATGACCTTTTCCCTCTGCTCTCTCTCGTACTCTTGAAAACATTTCTCACGGAACAAGGTTTGAACCGGGAGAGACAATCTCCACTCCTTATTTCCGTGGCGCAGGCATGGGGCACATGCCTTGCGCTGTCACACTTACCTTGGAATAGACTACCATTTTCAGGGAAGAGGTTGGGAGAAACACGGTTTCTCTGCAGTGGTGTTTCTTCAGACCGACGTGCACGCCGCCTGTTTAGGGCTCCACACGTTCATGTTGTGACTAGGTTTTCCCCGTGAAGCCAGATGGAAGCTCGAAGGCGCGGTTTGACACAGACTTGTTTCGCACAGTGTAGTCTGTGGCTTTCCTTTGGCGAACTCACGTACGTTTGAAAACCCTTCTAGCGTCGTGAGCCGTGGTGTTCATTGAGAGAAGCCCTCCATACAAAGTGGTTCCCCGAGTAAGGTATAGCAGGCTTTTCCTCTGCTTCCGTTCACACTCGGCGTCAAGCTGCTTCGATCCTTAGGAAAGGAGGCGGGGAGTCGAAGGACGGCTCCTCCACAGCATTGTCTCTTAGACTTAAGTGTACAGCTCGTTCCTTACGCTTCCTCCCATTTCCAGACACACACCTCCCTAGGGGACAACTTGTTAGTTGGTGGTCGCATTCGACCCACATTTTCCTTCACCATTCAGCCTATGGCATTGTCCTTACGCTTTCACACGAAGTCCTGAAAACGCTTCTCTCTTCCCGAAGCAAGATCTGGGTTGACAGGAGCTTGAGACACAACTCCTCTCTCAAACAGTGGTAGACGGCCCAGCATTTGTGCCTTCACTTTGAACGTCGGAAAGTTCTTCCAACTTCTTCCCCGGAGGCGGTAGTGGAAAGACTAGTTCCCTACAGTTTGGTTTCGTGAGAGGTGAGTGTAAGACGCCTACCTTATATAGCAACGCACATGTCTCCAAAGGCTTCTTTCTTCAAGCACCACGATGTTAGCGCGAAAGCCTGTTTGACATGGCCTTGTTTCTCAGAATTCAGTGTCAGGCTACTACTGCTACTGAGGCTAGCCCACGTACATTGCAAGACCCATCCACCTCCATGACACAGGACGTAATGGAGAGAAACCCTCCGCACAACGTGTTCCTCACTGTGCGGTATCGCGCGTTCCATCTCTTTTCGTTCACACGAGGTTTAAGGAGCGGCTTCGCATCCTTACGAGAAGAGATGGTAGTCGAAGGACGGGAACCCTCGAGACTTGTTCTTAGAGTTAAACAAACGCATGCCATCTTCCTTATGCTTCCGCAGTCATCCATTTCCATACACATCCTTCTTCGTGTAACGACGGCAGGCACCTTCGAAGCGGAGAGCGAAGTCTCGTCTACGTCCCTTATGCCTTCACACCCACTACGGAAAACAGTTTCCTCCTACGGAAACGATACGGCAGTTGAGGGAAGCCTTCTTCACAAGTGGTTTCTCGAGCACCGTCACAGGGCACATTCTAGATGCCTTCACCATGTCACGCGAAAGTGCTTCCCCGACTTACGTGTATGGCTTTCCTGACGGGTCTCCTTCTCACGCTTCAAACCATGACCTTTTCCATCTGCTCTCTCTCATACTCTTGGAAACGCTTCTCACGGAACAGGATTCCAATCGCGACAGA
Organism: Eumetopias jubatus; assembly: GCF_037043125.1. Taxonomy (NCBI): domain Eukaryota; kingdom Metazoa; phylum Chordata; class Mammalia; order Carnivora; family Otariidae; genus Eumetopias; species Eumetopias jubatus. Next base: position 7,873 of record NW_028275054.1, on the reverse strand, counting down.
CATTTACACTAGTTACTTCCGTGGCACAGGCACGGGGCACATTCCTTGCGATTTCCCACTTCCATTGCAAAAGTCTACCAGTTTCAGGGAAGGTGATAGTAGACGCACGGTTTCTCTGCAGTGGTGTTTCTGCAGTAGGATACAACACATACATTATGTGACTATGGGTTCCTCGGGAACCCAGATGGAAGCTCGAAGTCGCGATCGACACAGACGTGGTTCGCCGAGATTCGTGTATGCCTTTCCTTTGGCGAAGTCACATACTTTCGCAAACCCTTCTATCTTCGTGACACATGGTGTTCGTTGAGAAAAGCCCTCCATCAGAAGTTGTGCCGCGAATGAGGTATATCACCCTTCCTTGCCCTCCGTTTCCTTTCACACTTGGCTTCAAGCCGCTTCGTTCCTTAGCAAAGAAGAAGGGCAGTCGAAGGACCGCACCTCCACAGCGTTGTTTCTTGGAGTTAAGTGTATAGCACGTCCGTTACGCTTCCTCCCACTTCCAGACACACACCTCTCTAGGGGACAACGAGTGTGTTGGTGGTCACGTTCGACCCACATTTCTCTTCACAATTCAGCGTGTGGCATTTTCCTTGTGTTTTCACACAAAGTACCGACAGCGCTTCTATCTTCCCGAAACAAGATCTGAGTTGGGAGAAGCTTTCGACACAAGTTCTTTCCCAAGCAGGGCTCTATGGCACAGTAACTTGCGCCTTCACTTTTAACGTGGGACATTTCCTCCGTCTTCTTCCCTGTAGATGGTAGTGGGAAGACTATTGCTCTACCGTTTTGTTTCTTGAGAGGTGAGTGCAAGACCCTCACACACATATCTCAAAAGGCTTCGCGCTTCGCGAACCAAGGGGTTAGCACGAAATCATGTTTGACGCGGCCTCGTTTCTCTGAGTTCAGTGGAAGGCTCTGCTGACGCTAGCTCACGTACATTTGAAGGCCCTTCCAAATTCGTGACCCAAGACTTTGGTGGAGAGAAGCCCTCCACACAACGTGTTCCCCACTGTGGTGTATCTCGCATTCCGTCTCTTTTCTCTCGCCCTAAGCTTTAACACGGCGCTTCCATCCGTAGGGAAAGAGCTGGTCGTCGACGGACGGCAACCCTCTAGATTTGTCCTTAGAGTTAAACACCCGTAGGCAATCTTCCCTATGCTTCCTCACATCATACATTTCCATACTCACCCTTCTTCGTGGAACGACGGGCGGCACATTCGAAACGGACAGCTCACTCTAGGGCACGTCCCTCGTGCCTTCACGCCCACGGCGGAAAACACTTTTATCTTCCTGAAACCATATGATAGCTGAGGGAAGACTTCTTCACAAGGGGTTTGTCAAGCACCGTCCCAGGACACATTCTTTATGCCTTCACACGTTCGCGCCAGAATGCCGCTCATACGTAGGCGTACGGCTTTCCAGGGTTTCCTTCTCAGACTTAAAGGCATGACCTTTTCCCTCTGCTCTCTCTCGTACTCTTGAAAACATTTCTCACGGAACAAGGTTTGAACCGGGAGAGACAATCTCCACTCCTTATTTCCGTGGCGCAGGCATGGGGCACATGCCTTGCGCTGTCACACTTACCTTGGAATAGACTACCATTTTCAGGGAAGAGGTTGGGAGAAACACGGTTTCTCTGCAGTGGTGTTTCTTCAGACCGACGTGCACGCCGCCTGTTTAGGGCTCCACACGTTCATGTTGTGACTAGGTTTTCCCCGTGAAGCCAGATGGAAGCTCGAAGGCGCGGTTTGACACAGACTTGTTTCGCACAGTGTAGTCTGTGGCTTTCCTTTGGCGAACTCACGTACGTTTGAAAACCCTTCTAGCGTCGTGAGCCGTGGTGTTCATTGAGAGAAGCCCTCCATACAAAGTGGTTCCCCGAGTAAGGTATAGCAGGCTTTTCCTCTGCTTCCGTTCACACTCGGCGTCAAGCTGCTTCGATCCTTAGGAAAGGAGGCGGGGAGTCGAAGGACGGCTCCTCCACAGCATTGTCTCTTAGACTTAAGTGTACAGCTCGTTCCTTACGCTTCCTCCCATTTCCAGACACACACCTCCCTAGGGGACAACTTGTTAGTTGGTGGTCGCATTCGACCCACATTTTCCTTCACCATTCAGCCTATGGCATTGTCCTTACGCTTTCACACGAAGTCCTGAAAACGCTTCTCTCTTCCCGAAGCAAGATCTGGGTTGACAGGAGCTTGAGACACAACTCCTCTCTCAAACAGTGGTAGACGGCCCAGCATTTGTGCCTTCACTTTGAACGTCGGAAAGTTCTTCCAACTTCTTCCCCGGAGGCGGTAGTGGAAAGACTAGTTCCCTACAGTTTGGTTTCGTGAGAGGTGAGTGTAAGACGCCTACCTTATATAGCAACGCACATGTCTCCAAAGGCTTCTTTCTTCAAGCACCACGATGTTAGCGCGAAAGCCTGTTTGACATGGCCTTGTTTCTCAGAATTCAGTGTCAGGCTACTACTGCTACTGAGGCTAGCCCACGTACATTGCAAGACCCATCCACCTCCATGACACAGGACGTAATGGAGAGAAACCCTCCGCACAACGTGTTCCTCACTGTGCGGTATCGCGCGTTCCATCTCTTTTCGTTCACACGAGGTTTAAGGAGCGGCTTCGCATCCTTACGAGAAGAGATGGTAGTCGAAGGACGGGAACCCTCGAGACTTGTTCTTAGAGTTAAACAAACGCATGCCATCTTCCTTATGCTTCCGCAGTCATCCATTTCCATACACATCCTTCTTCGTGTAACGACGGCAGGCACCTTCGAAGCGGAGAGCGAAGTCTCGTCTACGTCCCTTATGCCTTCACACCCACTACGGAAAACAGTTTCCTCCTACGGAAACGATACGGCAGTTGAGGGAAGCCTTCTTCACAAGTGGTTTCTCGAGCACCGTCACAGGGCACATTCTAGATGCCTTCACCATGTCACGCGAAAGTGCTTCCCCGACTTACGTGTATGGCTTTCCTGACGGGTCTCCTTCTCACGCTTCAAACCATGACCTTTTCCATCTGCTCTCTCTCATACTCTTGGAAACGCTTCTCACGGAACAGGATTCCAATCGCGACAGACATTTACACTAGTTACTTCCGTGGCACAGGCACGGGGCACATTCCTTGCGATTTCCCACTTCCATTGCAAAAGTCTACCAGTTTCAGGGAAGGTGATAGTAGACGCACGGTTTCTCTGCAGTGGTGTTTCTGCAGTAGGATACAACACATACATTATGTGACTATGGGTTCCTCGGGAACCCAGATGGAAGCTCGAAGTCGCGATCGACACAGACGTGGTTCGCCGAGATTCGTGTATGCCTTTCCTTTGGCGAAGTCACATACTTTCGCAAACCCTTCTATCTTCGTGACACATGGTGTTCGTTGAGAAAAGCCCTCCATCAGAAGTTGTGCCGCGAGTGAGGTATATCACCCTTCCTTGCCCTCCGTTTCCTTTCACACTTGGCTTCAAGCCGCTTCGTTCCTTAGCAAAGAAGAAGGGCAGTCGAAGGACCGCACCTCCACAGCGTTGTTTCTTGGAGTTAAGTGTATAGCACGTCCGTTACGCTTCCTCCCACTTCCAGACACACACCTCTCTAGGGGACAACGAGTGTGTTGGTGGTCACGTTCGACCCACATTTCTCTTCACAATTCAGCGTGTGGCATTTTCCTTGTGTTTTCACACAAAGTACCGACAGCGCTTCTATCTTCCCGAAACAAGATCTGAGTTGGGAGAAGCTTTCGACACAAGTTCTTTCCCAAGCAGGGCTCTATGGCACAGTAACTTGCGCCTTCACTTTTAACGTGGGACATTTCCTCCGTCTTCTTCCCTGTAGATGGTAGTGGGAAGACTATTGCTCTACCGTTTTGTTTCTTGAGAGGTGAGTGCAAGACCCTCACACACATATCTCAAAAGGCTTCGCGCTTCGCGAACCAAGGGGTTAGCACGAAATCATGTTTGACGCGGCCTCGTTTCTCTGAGTTCAGTGGAAGGCTCTGCTGACGCTAGCTCACGTACATTTGAAGGCCCTTCCAAATTCGTGACCCAAGACTTTGGTGGAGAGAAGCCCTCCACACAACGTGTTCCCCACTGTGGTGTATCTCGCATTCCGTCTCTTTTCTCTCGCCCTAAGCTTTAACACGGCGCTTCCATCCGTAGGGAAAGAGCTGGTCGTCGACGGACGGCAACCCTCTAGATTTGTCCTTAGAGTTAAACACCCGTAGGCAATCTTCCCTATGCTTCCTCACATCATACATTTCCATACTCACCCTTCTTCGTGGAACGACGGGCGGCACATTCGAAACGGACAGCTCACTCTAGGGCACGTCCCTCGTGCCTTCGCGCCCACGGCGGAAAACACTTTTATCTTCCTGAAACCATATGATAGCTGAGGGAAGACTTCTTCACAAGGGGTTTGTCAAGCACCGTCCCAGGACACATTCTTTATGCCTTCACACGTTCGCGCCAGAATGCCGCTCATACGTAGGCGTACGGCTTTCCAGGGTTTCCTTCTCAGACTTAAAGGCATGACCTTTTCCCTCTGCTCTCTCTCGTACTCTTGAAAACATTTCTCACGGAACAAGGTTTGAACCGGGAGAGACAATCTCCACTCCTTATTTCCGTGGCGCAGGCATGGGGCACATGCCTTGCGCTGTCACACTTACCTTGGAATAGACTACCATTTTCAGGGAAGAGGTTGGGAGAAACACGGTTTCTCTGCAGTGGTGTTTCTTCAGACCGACGTGCACGCCGCCTGTTTAGGGCTCCACACGTTCATGTTGTGACTAGGTTTTCCCCGTGAAGCCAGATGGAAGCTCGAAGGCGCGGTTTGACACAGACTTGTTTCGCACAGTGTAGTCTGTGGCTTTCCTTTGGCGAACTCACGTACGTTTGAAAACCCTTCTAGCGTCGTGAGCCGTGGTGTTCATTGAGAGAAGCCCTCCATACAAAGTGGTTCCCCGAGTAAGGTATAGCAGGCTTTTCCTCTGCTTCCGTTCACACTCGGCGTCAAGCTGCTTCGATCCTTAGGAAAGGAGGCGGGGAGTCGAAGGACGGCTCCTCCACAGCATTGTCTCTTAGACTTAAGTGTACAGCTCGTTCCTTACGCTTCCTCCCATTTCCAGACACACACCTCCCTAGGGGACAACTTGTTAGTTGGTGGTCGCATTCGACCCACATTTTCCTTCACCATTCAGCCTATGGCATTGTCCTTACGCTTTCACACGAAGTCCTGAAAACGCTTCTCTCTTCCCGAAGCAAGATCTGGGTTGACAGGAGCTTGAGACACAACTCCTCTCTCAAACAGTGGTAGACGGCCCAGCATTTGTGCCTTCACTTTGAACGTCGGAAAGTTCTTCCAACTTCTTCCCCGGAGGCGGTAGTGGAAAGACTAGTTCCCTACAGTTTGGTTTCGTGAGAGGTGAGTGTAAGACGCCTACCTTATATAGCAACGCACATGTCTCCAAAGGCTTCTTTCTTCAAGCACCACGATGTTAGCGCGAAAGCCTGTTTGACATGGCCTTGTTTCTCAGAATTCAGTGTCAGGCTACTACTGCTACTGAGGCTAGCCCACGTACATTGCAAGACCCATCCACCTCCATGACACAGGACGTAATGGAGAGAAACCCTCCGCACAACGTGTTCCTCACTGTGCGGTATCGCGCGTTCCATCTCTTTTCGTTCACACGAGGTTTAAGGAGCGGCTTCGCATCCTTACGAGAAGAGATGGTAGTCGAAGGACGGGAACCCTCGAGACTTGTTCTTAGAGTTAAACAAACGCATGCCATCTTCCTTATGCTTCCGCAGTCATCCATTTCCATACACATCCTTCTTCGTGTAACGACGGCAGGCACCTTCGAAGCGGAGAGCGAAGTCTCGTCTACGTCCCTTATGCCTTCACACCCACTACGGAAAACAGTTTCCTCCTACGGAAACGATACGGCAGTTGAGGGAAGCCTTCTTCACAAGTGGTTTCTCGAGCACCGTCACAGGGCACATTCTAGATGCCTTCACCATGTCACGCGAAAGTGCTTCCCCGACTTACGTGTATGGCTTTCCTGACGGGTCTCCTTCTCACGCTTCAAACCATGACCTTTTCCATCTGCTCTCTCTCATACTCTTGGAAACGCTTCTCACGGAACAGGATTCCAATCGCGACAGACATTTACACTAGTTACTTCCGTGGCACAGGCACGGGGCACATTCCTTGCGATTTCCCACTTCCATTGCAAAAGTCTACCAGTTTCAGGGAAGGTGATAGTAGACGCACGGTTTCTCTGCAGTGGTGTTTCTGCAGTAGGATACAACACATACATTATGTGACTATGGGTTCCTCGGGAACCCAGATGGAAGCTCGAAGTCGCGATCGACACAGACGTGGTTCGCCGAGATTCGTGTATGCCTTTCCTTTGGCGAAGTCACATACTTTCGCAAACCCTTCTATCTTCGTGACACATGGTGTTCGTTGAGAAAAGCCCTCCATCAGAAGTTGTGCCGCGAATGAGGTATATCACCCTTCCTTGCCCTCCGTTTCCTTTCACACTTGGCTTCAAGCCGCTTCGTTCCTTAGCAAAGAAGAAGGGCAGTCGAAGGACCGCACCTCCACAGCGTTGTTTCTTGGAGTTAAGTGTATAGCACGTCCGTTACGCTTCCTCCCACTTCCAGACACACACCTCTCTAGGGGACAACGAGTGTGTTGGTGGTCACGTTCGACCCACATTTCTCTTCACAATTCAGCGTGTGGCATTTTCCTTGTGTTTTCACACAAAGTACCGACAGCGCTTCTATCTTCCCGAAACAAGATCTGAGTTGGGAGAAGCTTTCGACACAAGTTCTTTCCCAAGCAGGGCTCTATGGCACAGTAACTTGCGCCTTCACTTTTAACGTGGGACATTTCCTCCGTCTTCTTCCCTGTAGATGGTAGTGGGAAGACTATTGCTCTACCGTTTTGTTTCTTGAGAGGTGAGTGCAAGACCCTCACACACATATCTCAAAAGGCTTCGCGCTTCGCGAACCAAGGGGTTAGCACGAAATCATGTTTGACGCGGCCTCGTTTCTCTGAGTTCAGTGGAAGGCTCTGCTGACGCTAGCTCACGTACATTTGAAGGCCCTTCCAAATTCGTGACCCAAGACTTTGGTGGAGAGAAGCCCTCCACACAACGTGTTCCCCACTGTGGTGTATCTCGCATTCCGTCTCTTTTCTCTCGCCCTAAGCTTTAACACGGCGCTTCCATCCGTAGGGAAAGAGCTGGTCGTCGACGGACGGCAACCCTCTAGATTTGTCCTTAGAGTTAAACACCCGTAGGCAATCTTCCCTATGCTTCCTCACATCATACATTTCCATACTCACCCTTCTTCGTGGAACGACGGGCGGCACATTCGAAACGGACAGCTCACTCTAGGGCACGTCCCTCGTGCCTTCACGCCCACGGCGGAAAACACTTTTATCTTCCTGAAACCATATGATAGCTGAGGGAAGACTTCTTCACAAGGGGTTTGTCAAGCACCGTCCCAGGACACATTCTTTATGCCTTCACACGTTCGCGCCAGAATGCCGCTCATACGTAGGCGTACGGCTTTCCAGGGTTTCCTTCTCAGACTTAAAGGCATGACCTTTTCCCTCTGCTCTCTGTCGTACTCTTGAAAACATTTCTCACGGAACAAGGTTTGAACCGGGAGAGACAATCTCCACTCCTTATTTCCGTGGCGCAGGCATGGGGCACATGCCTTGCGCTGTCACACTTACCTTGGAATAGACTACCATTTTCAGGGAAGAGGTTGGGAGAAACACGGTTTCTCTGCAGTGGTGTTTCTTCAGACCGACGTGCACGCCGCCTGTTTAGGGCTCCACACGTTCATGTTGTGACTAGGTTTT
>NW_028275053.1:0-108068 GCF_037043125.1 Eumetopias jubatus | reverse complement strand
AAGTGTGACAGCGCAAGGCATGTGCCCCATGCCTGCGCCACGGAAATAAGGAGTGGAGATTGTCTCTCCCGGTTCAAACCTTGTTCCGTGAGAAATGTTTTCAAGAGTACGAGAGAGAGCAGAGGGAAAAGGTCATGCCTTTAAGTCTGAGAAGGAAACCCTGGAAAGCCGTACGCCTACGTATGAGCGGCATTCTGGCGCGAACGTGTGAAGGCATAAAGAATGTGTCCTGGGACGGTGCTTGACAAACCCCTTGTGAAGAAGTCTTCCCTCAGCTATCATATGGTTTCAGGAAGATAAAAGTGTTTTCCGCCGTGGGCGCGAAGGCACGAGGGACGTGCCCTAGAGTGAGCTGTCCGTTTCGAATGTGCCGCCCGTCGTTCCACGAAGAAGGGTGAGTATGGAAATGTATGATGTGAGGAAGCATAGGGAAGATTGCCTACGGGTGTTTAACTCTAAGGACAAATCTAGAGGGTTGCCGTCCGTCGACGACCAGCTCTTTCCCTACGGATGGAAGCGCCGTGTTAAAGCTTAGGGCGAGAGAAAAGAGACGGAATGCGAGATACACCACAGTGGGGAACACGTTGTGTGGAGGGCTTCTCTCCACCAAAGTCTTGGGTCACGAATTTGGAAGGGCCTTCAAATGTACGTGAGCTAGCGTCAGCAGAGCCTTCCACTGAACTCAGAGAAACGAGGCCGCGTCAAACATGATTTCGTGCTAACCCCTTGGTTCGCGAAGCGCGAAGCCTTTTGAGATATGTGTGTGAGGGTCTTGCACTCACCTCTCAAGAAACAAAACGGTAGAGCAATAGTCTTCCCACTACCATCTACAGGGAAGAAGACGGAGGAAATGTCCCACGTTAAAAGTGAAGGCGCAAGTTACTGTGCCATAGAGCCCTGCTTGGGAAAGAACTTGTGTCGAAAGCTTCTCCCAACTCAGATCTTGTTTCGGAAGATAGAAGCGCTGTCGGTACTTTGTGTGAAAACACAAGGAAAATGCCACACGCTGAATTGTGAAGAGAAATGTGGGTCGAACGTGACCACCAACACACTCGTTGTCCCCTAGAGAGGTGTGTGTCTGGAAGTGGGAGGAAGCGTAACGGACGTGCTATACACTTAACTCCAAGAAACAACGCTGTGGAGGTGCGGTCCTTCGACTGCCCTTCTTCTTTGCTAAGGAACGAAGCGGCTTGAAGCCAAGTGTGAAAGAAACGGAGGGCAAGGAAGGGTGATATGCCTCACTCGCGGCACAACTTCTGATGGAGGGCTTTTCTCAACGAACACCATGTGTCACGAAGATAGAAGGGTTTGCGAAAGTATGTGACTTCGCCAAAGGAAAGGCATACACGAATCTCGGCGAACCACGTCTGTGTCGATCGCGACTTCGAGCTTCCATCTGGGTTCCCGAGGAACCCATAGTCACATAATGTATGTGTTGTATCCTACTGCAGAAACACCACTGCAGAGAAACCGTGCGTCTACTATCACCTTCCCTGAAACTGGTAGACTTTTGCAATGGAAGTGGGAAATCGCAAGGAATGTGCCCCGTGCCTGTGCCACGGAAGTAACTAGTGTAAATGTCTGTCGCGATTGGAATCCTGTTCCGTGAGAAGCGTTTCCAAGAGTATGAGAGAGAGCAGATGGAAAAGGTCATGGTTTGAAGCGTGAGAAGGAGACCCGTCAGGAAAGCCATACACGTAAGTCGGGGAAGCACTTTCGCGTGACATGGTGAAGGCATCTAGAATGTGCCCTGTGACGGTGCTCGAGAAACCACTTGTGAAGAAGGCTTCCCTCAACTGCCGTATCGTTTCCGTAGGAGGAAACTGTTTTCCGTAGTGGGTGTGAAGGCATAAGGGACGTAGACGAGACTTCGCTCTCCGCTTCGAAGGTGCCTGCCGTCGTTACACGAAGAAGGATGTGTATGGAAATGGATGACTGCGGAAGCATAAGGAAGATGGCATGCGTTTGTTTAACTCTAAGAACAAGTCTCGAGGGTTCCCGTCCTTCGACTACCATCTCTTCTCGTAAGGATGCGAAGCCGCTCCTTAAACCTCGTGTGAACGAAAAGAGATGGAACGCGCGATACCGCACAGTGAGGAACACGTTGTGCGGAGGGTTTCTCTCCATTACGTCCCTGTGTCATGGAGGTGGATGGGTCTTGCAATGTACGTGGGCTAGCCTCAGTAGCAGTAGTAGCCTGACACTGAATTCTGAGAAACAAGGCCATGTCAAACAGGCTTTCGCGCTAACATCGTGGTGCTTGAAGAAAGAAGCCTTTGGAGACATGTGCGTTGCTATATAAGGTAGGCGTCTTACACTCACCTCTCACGAAACCAAACTGTAGGGAACTAGTCTTTCCACTACCGCCTCCGGGGAAGAAGTTGGAAGAACTTTCCGACGTTCAAAGTGAAGGCACAAATGCTGGGCCGTCTACCACTGTTTGAGAGAGGAGTTGTGTCTCAAGCTCCTGTCAACCCAGATCTTGCTTCGGGAAGAGAGAAGCGTTTTCAGGACTTCGTGTGAAAGCGTAAGGACAATGCCATAGGCTGAATGGTGAAGGAAAATGTGGGTCGAATGCGACCACCAACTAACAAGTTGTCCCCTAGGGAGGTGTGTGTCTGGAAATGGGAGGAAGCGTAAGGAACGAGCTGTACACTTAAGTCTAAGAGACAATGCTGTGGAGGAGCCGTCCTTCGACTCCCCGCCTCCTTTCCTAAGGATCGAAGCAGCTTGACGCCGAGTGTGAACGGAAGCAGAGGAAAAGCCTGCTATACCTTACTCGGGGAACCACTTTGTATGGAGGGCTTCTCTCAATGAACACCACGGCTCACGACGCTAGAAGGGTTTTCAAACGTACGTGAGTTCGCCAAAGGAAAGCCACAGACTACACTGTGCGAAACAAGTCTGTGTCAAACCGCGCCTTCGAGCTTCCATCTGGCTTCACGGGGAAAACCTAGTCACAACATGAACGTGTGGAGCCCTAAACAGGCGGCGTGCACGTCGGTCTGAAGAAACACCACTGCAGAGAAACCGTGTTTCTCCCAACCTCTTCCCTGAAAATGGTAGTCTATTCCAAGGTAAGTGTGACAGCGCAAGGCATGTGCCCCATGCCTGCGCCACGGAAATAAGGAGTGGAGATTGTCTCTCCCGGTTCAAACCTTGTTCCGTGAGAAATGTTTTCAAGAGTACGAGAGAGAGCAGAGGGAAAAGGTCATGCCTTTAAGTCTGAGAAGGAAACCCTGGAAAGCCGTACGCCTACGTATGAGCGGCATTCTGGCGCGAACGTGTGAAGGCATAAAGAATGTGTCCTGGGACGGTGCTTGACAAACCCCTTGTGAAGAAGTCTTCCCTCAGCTATCATATGGTTTCAGGAAGATAAAAGTGTTTTCCGCCGTGGGCGCGAAGGCACGAGGGACGTGCCCTAGAGTGAGCTGTCCGTTTCGAATGTGCCGCCCGTCGTTCCACGAAGAAGGGTGAGTATGGAAATGTATGATGTGAGGAAGCATAGGGAAGATTGCCTACGGGTGTTTAACTCTAAGGACAAATCTAGAGGGTTGCCGTCCGTCGACGACCAGCTCTTTCCCTACGGATGGAAGCGCCGTGTTAAAGCTTAGGGCGAGAGAAAAGAGACGGAATGCGAGATACACCACAGTGGGGAACACGTTGTGTGGAGGGCTTCTCTCCACCAAAGTCTTGGGTCACGAATTTGGAAGGGCCTTCAAATGTACGTGAGCTAGCGTCAGCAGAGCCTTCCACTGAACTCAGAGAAACGAGGCCGCGTCAAACATGATTTCGTGCTAACCCCTTGGTTCGCGAAGCGCGAAGCCTTTTGAGATATGTGTGTGAGGGTCTTGCACTCACCTCTCAAGAAACAAAACGGTAGAGCAATAGTCTTCCCACTACCATCTACAGGGAAGAAGACGGAGGAAATGTCCCACGTTAAAAGTGAAGGCGCAAGTTACTGTGCCATAGAGCCCTGCTTGGGAAAGAACTTGTGTCGAAAGCTTCTCCCAACTCAGATCTTGTTTCGGGAAGATAGAAGCGCTGTCGGTACTTTGTGTGAAAACACAAGGAAAATGCCACACGCTGAATTGTGAAGAGAAATGTGGGTCGAACGTGACCACCAACACACTCGTTGTCCCCTAGAGAGGTGTGTGTCTGGAAGTGGGAGGAAGCGTAACGGACGTGCTATACACTTAACTCCAAGAAACAACGCTGTGGAGGTGCGGTCCTTCGACTGCCCTTCTTCTTTGCTAAGGAACGAAGCGGCTTGAAGCCAAGTGTGAAAGGAAACGGAGGGCAAGGAAGGGTGATATGCCTCACTCGCGGCACAACTTCTGATGGAGGGCTTTTCTCAACGAACACCATGTGTCACGAAGATAGAAGGGTTTGCGAAAGTATGTGACTTCGCCAAAGGAAAGGCATACACGAATCTCGGCGAACCACGTCTGTGTCGATCGCGACTTCGAGCTTCCATCTGGGTTCCCGAGGAACCCATAGTCACATAATGTATGTGTTGTATCCTACTGCAGAAACACCACTGCAGAGAAACCGTGCGTCTACTATCACCTTCCCTGAAACTGGTAGACTTTTGCAATGGAAGTGGGAAATCGCAAGGAATGTGCCCCGTGCCTGTGCCACGGAAGTAACTAGTGTCAATGTCTGTCGCGATTGGAATCCTGTTCCGTGAGAAGCGTTTCCAAGAGTATGAGAGAGAGCAGATGGAAAAGGTCATGGTTTGAAGCGTGAGAAGGAGACCCGTCAGGAAAGCCATACACGTAAGTCGGGGAAGCACTTTCGCGTGACATGGTGAAGGCATCTAGAATGTGCCCTGTGACGGTGCTCGAGAAACCACTTGTGAAGAAGGCTTCCCTCAACTGCCGTATCGTTTCCGTAGGAGGAAACTGTTTTTCCGTAGTGGGTGTGAAGGCATAAGGGACGTAGACGAGACTTCGCTCTCCGCTTCGAAGGTGCCTGCCGTCGTTACACGAAGAAGGATGTGTATGGAAATGGATGACTGCGGAAGCATAAGGAAGATGGCATGCGTTTGTTTAACTCTAAGAACAAGTCTCGAGGGTTCCCGTCCTTCGACTACCATCTCTTCTCGTAAGGATGCGAAGCCGCTCCTTAAACCTCGTGTGAACGAAAAGAGATGGAACGCGCGATACCGCACAGTGAGGAACACGTTGTGCGGAGGGTTTCTCTCCATTACGTCCTGTGTCATGGAGGTGGATGGGTCTTGCAATGTACGTGGGCTAGCCTCAGTAGCAGTAGTAGCCTGACACTGAATTCTGAGAAACAAGGCCATGTCAAACAGGCTTTCGCGCTAACATCGTGGTGCTTGAAGAAAGAAGCCTTTGGAGACATGTGCGTTGCTATATAAGGTAGGCGTCTTACACTCACCTCTCACGAAACCAAACTGTAGGGAACTAGTCTTTCCACTACCGCCTCCGGGGAAGAAGTTGGAAGAACTTTCCGACGTTCAAAGTGAAGGCACAAATGCTGGGCCGTCTACCACTGTTTGAGAGAGGAGTTGTGTCTCAAGCTCCTGTCAACCCAGATCTTGCTTCGGGAAGAGAGAAGCGTTTTCAGGACTTCGTGTGAAAGCGTAAGGACAATGCCATAGGCTGAATGGTGAAGGAAAATGTGGGTCGAATGCGACCACCAACTAACAAGTTGTCCCCTAGGGAGGTGTGTGTCTGGAAATGGGAGGAAGCGTAAGGAACGAGCTGTACACTTAAGTCTAAGAGACAATGCTGTGGAGGAGCCGTCCTTCGACTCCCCGCCTCCTTTCCTAAGGATCGAAGCAGCTTGACGCCGAGTGTGAACGGAAGCAGAGGAAAAGCCTGCTATACCTTACTCGGGGAACCACTTTGTATGGAGGGCTTCTCTCAATGAACACCACGGCTCACGACGCTAGAAGGGTTTTCAAACGTACGTGAGTTCGCCAAAGGAAAGCCACAGACTACACTGTGCGAAACAAGTCTGTGTCAAACCGCGCCTTCGAGCTTCCATCTGGCTTCACGGGGAAAACCTAGTCACAACATGAACGTGTGGAGCCCTAAACAGGCGGCGTGCACGTCGGTCTGAAGAAACACCACTGCAGAGAAACCGTGTTTCTCCCAACCTCTTCCCTGAAAATGGTAGTCTATTCCAAGGTAAGTGTGACAGCGCAAGGCATGTGCCCCATGCCTGCGCCACGGAAATAAGGAGTGGAGATTGTCTCTCCCGGTTCAAACCTTGTTCCGTGAGAAATGTTTTCAAGAGTACGAGAGAGAGCAGAGGGAAAAGGTCATGCCTTTAAGTCTGAGAAGGAAACCTGGAAAGCCGTACGCCTACGTATGAGCGGCATTCTGGCGCGAACGTGTGAAGGCATAAAGAATGTGTCCTGGGACGGTGCTTGACAAACCCCTTGTGAAGAAGTCTTCCCTCAGCTATCATATGGTTTCAGGAAGATAAAAGTGTTTTCCGCCGTGGGCGCGAAGGCACGAGGGACGTGCCCTAGAGTGAGCTGTCCGTTTCGAATGTGCCGCCCGTCGTTCCACGAAGAAGGGTGAGTATGGAAATGTATGATGTGAGGAAGCATAGGGAAGATTGCCTACGGGTGTTTAACTCTAAGGACAAATCTAGAGGGTTGCCGTCCGTCGACGACCAGCTCTTTCCCTACGGATGGAAGCGCCGTGTTAAAGCTTAGGGCGAGAGAAAAGAGACGGAATGCGAGATACACCACAGTGGGGAACACGTTGTGTGGAGGGCTTCTCTCCACCAAAGTCTTGGGTCACGAATTTGGAAGGGCCTTCAAATGTACGTGAGCTAGCGTCAGCAGAGCCTTCCACTGAACTCAGAGAAACGAGGCCGCGTCAAACATGATTTCGTGCTAACCCCTTGGTTCGCGAAGCGCGAAGCCTTTTGAGATATGTGTGTGAGGGTCTTGCACTCACCTCTCAAGAAACAAAACGGTAGAGCAATAGTCTTCCCACTACCATCTACAGGGAAGAAGACGGAGGAAATGTCCCACGTTAAAAGTGAAGGCGCAAGTTACTGTGCCATAGAGCCCTGCTTGGGAAAGAACTTGTGTCGAAAGCTTCTCCCAACTCAGATCTTGTTTCGGGAAGATAGAAGCGCTGTCGGTACTTTGTGTGAAAACACAAGGAAAATGCCACACGCTGAATTGTGAAGAGAAATGTGGGTCGAACGTGACCACCAACACACTCGTTGTCCCCTAGAGAGGTGTGTGTCTGGAAGTGGGAGGAAGCGTAACGGACGTGCTATACACTTAACTCCAAGAAACAACGCTGTGGAGGTGCGGTCCTTCGACTGCCCTTCTTCTTTGCTAAGGAACGAAGCGGCTTGAAGCCAAGTGTGAAAGGAAACGGAGGGCAAGGAAGGGTGATATGCCTCACTCGCGGCACAACTTCTGATGGAGGGCTTTTCTCAACGAACACCATGTGTCACGAAGATAGAAGGGTTTGCGAAAGTATGTGACTTCGCCAAAGGAAAGGCATACACGAATCTCGGCGAACCACGTCTGTGTCGATCGCGACTTCGAGCTTCCATCTGGGTTCCCGAGGAACCCATAGTCACATAATGTATGTGTTGTATCCTACTGCAGAAACACCACTGCAGAGAAACCGTGCGTCTACTATCACCTTCCCTGAAACTGGTAGACTTTTGCAATGGAAGTGGGAAATCGCAAGGAATGTGCCCCGTGCCTGTGCCACGGAAGTAACTAGTGTCAATGTCTGTCGCGATTGGAATCCTGTTCCGTGAGAAGCGTTTCCAAGAGTATGAGAGAGAGCAGATGGAAAAGGTCATGGTTTGAAGCGTGAGAAGGAGACCCGTCAGGAAAGCCATACACGTAAGTCGGGGAAGCACTTTCGCGTGACATGGTGAAGGCATCTAGAATGTGCCCTGTGACGGTGCTCGAGAAACCACTTGTGAAGAAGGCTTCCCTCAACTGCCGTATCGTTTCCGTAGGAGGAAACTGTTTTCCGTAGTGGGTGTGAAGGCATAAGGGACGTAGACGAGACTTCGCTCTCCGCTTCGAAGGTGCCTGCCGTCGTTACACGAAGAAGGATGTGTATGGAAATGGATGACTGCGGAAGCATAAGGAAGATGGCATGCGTTTGTTTAACTCTAAGAACAAGTCTCGAGGGTTCCCGTCCTTCGACTACCATCTCTTCTCGTAAGGATGCGAAGCCGCTCCTTAAACCTCGTGTGAACGAAAAGAGATGGAACGCGCGATACCGCACAGTGAGGAACACGTTGTGCGGAGGGTTTCTCTCCATTACGTCCTGTGTCATGGAGGTGGATGGGTCTTGCAATGTACGTGGGCTAGCCTCAGTAGCAGTAGTAGCCTGACACTGAATTCTGAGAAACAAGGCCATGTCAAACAGGCTTTCGCGCTAACATCGTGGTGCTTGAAGAAAGAAGCCTTTGGAGACATGTGCGTTGCTATATAAGGTAGGCGTCTTACACTCACCTCTCACGAAACCAAACTGTAGGGAACTAGTCTTTCCACTACCGCCTCCGGGGAAGAAGTTGGAAGAACTTTCCGACGTTCAAAGTGAAGGCACAAATGCTGGGCCGTCTACCACTGTTTGAGAGAGGAGTTGTGTCTCAAGCTCCTGTCAACCCAGATCTTGCTTCGGGAAGAGAGAAGCGTTTTCAGGACTTCGTGTGAAAGCGTAAGGACAATGCCATAGGCTGAATGGTGAAGGAAAATGTGGGTCGAATGCGACCACCAACTAACAAGTTGTCCCCTAGGGAGGTGTGTGTCTGGAAATGGGAGGAAGCGTAAGGAACGAGCTGTACACTTAAGTCTAAGAGACAATGCTGTGGAGGAGCCGTCCTTCGACTCCCCGCCTCCTTTCCTAAGGATCGAAGCAGCTTGACGCCGAGTGTGAACGGAAGCAGAGGAAAAGCCTGCTATACCTTACTCGGGGAACCACTTTGTATGGAGGGCTTCTCTCAATGAACACCACGGCTCACGACGCTAGAAGGGTTTTCAAACGTACGTGAGTTCGCCAAAGGAAAGCCACAGACTACACTGTGCGAAACAAGTCTGTGTCAAACCGCGCCTTCGAGCTTCCATCTGGCTTCACGGGGAAAACCTAGTCACAACATGAACGTGTGGAGCCCTAAACAGGCGGCGTGCACGTCGGTCTGAAGAAACACCACTGCAGAGAAACCGTGTTTCTCCCAACCTCTTCCCTGAAAATGGTAGTCTATTCCAAGGTAAGTGTGACAGCGCAAGGCATGTGCCCCATGCCTGCGCCACGGAAATAAGGAGTGGAGATTGTCTCTCCCGGTTCAAACCTTGTTCCGTGAGAAATGTTTTCAAGAGTACGAGAGAGAGCAGAGGGAAAAGGTCATGCCTTTAAGTCTGAGAAGGAAACCCTGGAAAGCCGTACGCCTACGTATGAGCGGCATTCTGGCGCGAACGTGTGAAGGCATAAAGAATGTGTCCTGGGACGGTGCTTGACAAACCCCTTGTGAAGAAGTCTTCCCTCAGCTATCATATGGTTTCAGGAAGATAAAAGTGTTTTCCGCCGTGGGCGCGAAGGCACGAGGGACGTGCCCTAGAGTGAGCTGTCCGTTTCGAATGTGCCGCCCGTCGTTCCACGAAGAAGGGTGAGTATGGAAATGTATGATGTGAGGAAGCATAGGGAAGATTGCCTACGGGTGTTTAACTCTAAGGACAAATCTAGAGGGTTGCCGTCCGTCGACGACCAGCTCTTTCCCTACGGATGGAAGCGCCGTGTTAAAGCTTAGGGCGAGAGAAAAGAGACGGAATGCGAGATACACCACAGTGGGGAACACGTTGTGTGGAGGGCTTCTCTCCACCAAAGTCTTGGGTCACGAATTTGGAAGGGCCTTCAAATGTACGTGAGCTAGCGTCAGCAGAGCCTTCCACTGAACTCAGAGAAACGAGGCCGCGTCAAACATGATTTCGTGCTAACCCCTTGGTTCGCGAAGCGCGAAGCCTTTTGAGATATGTGTGTGAGGGTCTTGCACTCACCTCTCAAGAAACAAAACGGTAGAGCAATAGTCTTCCCACTACCATCTACAGGGAAGAAGACGGAGGAAATGTCCCACGTTAAAAGTGAAGGCGCAAGTTACTGTGCCATAGAGCCCTGCTTGGGAAAGAACTTGTGTCGAAAGCTTCTCCCAACTCAGATCTTGTTTCGGGAAGATAGAAGCGCTGTCGGTACTTTGTGTGAAAACACAAGGAAAATGCCACACGCTGAATTGTGAAGAGAAATGTGGGTCGAACGTGACCACCAACACACTCGTTGTCCCCTAGAGAGGTGTGTGTCTGGAAGTGGGAGGAAGCGTAACGGACGTGCTATACACTTAACTCCAAGAAACAACGCTGTGGAGGTGCGGTCCTTCGACTGCCCTTCTTCTTTGCTAAGGAACGAAGCGGCTTGAAGCCAAGTGTGAAAGGAAACGGAGGGCAAGGAAGGGTGATATGCCTCACTCGCGGCACAACTTCTGATGGAGGGCTTTTCTCAACGAACACCATGTGTCACGAAGATAGAAGGGTTTGCGAAAGTATGTGACTTCGCCAAAGGAAAGGCATACACGAATCTCGGCGAACCACGTCTGTGTCGATCGCGACTTCGAGCTTCCATCTGGGTTCCCGAGGAACCCATAGTCACATAATGTATGTGTTGTATCCTACTGCAGAAACACCACTGCAGAGAAACCGTGCGTCTACTATCACCTTCCCTGAAACTGGTAGACTTTTGCAATGGAAGTGGGAAATCGCAAGGAATGTGCCCCGTGCCTGTGCCACGGAAGTAACTAGTGTAAATGTCTGTCGCGATTGGAATCCTGTTCCGTGAGAAGCGTTTCCAAGAGTATGAGAGAGAGCAGATGGAAAAGGTCATGGTTTGAAGCGTGAGAAGGAGACCCGTCAGGAAAGCCATACACGTAAGTCGGGGAAGCACTTTCGCGTGACATGGTGAAGGCATCTAGAATGTGCCCTGTGACGGTGCTCGAGAAACCACTTGTGAAGAAGGCTTCCCTCAACTGCCGTATCGTTTCCGTAGGAGGAAACTGTTTTCCGTAGTGGGTGTGAAGGCATAAGGGACGTAGACGAGACTTCGCTCTCCGCTTCGAAGGTGCCTGCCGTCGTTACACGAAGAAGGATGTGTATGGAAATGGATGACTGCGGAAGCATAAGGAAGATGGCATGCGTTTGTTTAACTCTAAGAACAAGTCTCGAGGGTTCCCGTCCTTCGACTACCATCTCTTCTCGTAAGGATGCGAAGCCGCTCCTTAAACCTCGTGTGAACGAAAAGAGATGGAACGCGCGATACCGCACAGTGAGGAACACGTTGTGCGGAGGGTTTCTCTCCATTACGTCCTGTGTCATGGAGGTGGATGGGTCTTGCAATGTACGTGGGCTAGCCTCAGTAGCAGTAGTAGCCTGACACTGAATTCTGAGAAACAAGGCCATGTCAAACAGGCTTTCGCGCTAACATCGTGGTGCTTGAAGAAAGAAGCCTTTGGAGACATGTGCGTTGCTATATAAGGTAGGCGTCTTACACTCACCTCTCACGAAACCAAACTGTAGGGAACTAGTCTTTCCACTACCGCCTCCGGGGAAGAAGTTGGAAGAACTTTCCGACGTTCAAAGTGAAGGCACAAATGCTGGGCCGTCTACCACTGTTTGAGAGAGGAGTTGTGTCTCAAGCTCCTGTCAACCCAGATCTTGCTTCGGGAAGAGAGAAGCGTTTTCAGGACTTCGTGTGAAAGCGTAAGGACAATGCCATAGGCTGAATGGTGAAGGAAAATGTGGGTCGAATGCGACCACCAACTAACAAGTTGTCCCCTAGGGAGGTGTGTGTCTGGAAATGGGAGGAAGCGTAAGGAACGAGCTGTACACTTAAGTCTAAGAGACAATGCTGTGGAGGAGCCGTCCTTCGACTCCCCGCCTCCTTTCCTAAGGATCGAAGCAGCTTGACGCCGAGTGTGAACGGAAGCAGAGGAAAAGCCTGCTATACCTTACTCGGGGAACCACTTTGTATGGAGGGCTTCTCTCAATGAACACCACGGCTCACGACGCTAGAAGGGTTTTCAAACGTACGTGAGTTCGCCAAAGGAAAGCCACAGACTACACTGTGCGAAACAAGTCTGTGTCAAACCGCGCCTTCGAGCTTCCATCTGGCTTCACGGGGAAAACCTAGTCACAACATGAACGTGTGGAGCCCTAAACAGGCGGCGTGCACGTCGGTCTGAAGAAACACCACTGCAGAGAAACCGTGTTTCTCCCAACCTCTTCCCTGAAAATGGTAGTCTATTCCAAGGTAAGTGTGACAGCGCAAGGCATGTGCCCCATGCCTGCGCCACGGAAATAAGGAGTGGAGATTGTCTCTCCCGGTTCAAACCTTGTTCCGTGAGAAATGTTTTCAAGAGTACGAGAGAGAGCAGAGGGAAAAGGTCATGCCTTTAAGTCTGAGAAGGAAACCCTGGAAAGCCGTACGCCTACGTATGAGCGGCATTCTGGCGCGAACGTGTGAAGGCATAAAGAATGTGTCCTGGGACGGTGCTTGACAAACCCCTTGTGAAGAAGTCTTCCCTCAGCTATCATATGGTTTCAGGAAGATAAAAGTGTTTTCCGCCGTGGGCGCGAAGGCACGAGGGACGTGCCCTAGAGTGAGCTGTCCGTTTCGAATGTGCCGCCCGTCGTTCCACGAAGAAGGGTGAGTATGGAAATGTATGATGTGAGGAAGCATAGGGAAGATTGCCTACGGGTGTTTAACTCTAAGGACAAATCTAGAGGGTTGCCGTCCGTCGACGACCAGCTCTTTCCCTACGGATGGAAGCGCCGTGTTAAAGCTTAGGGCGAGAGAAAAGAGACGGAATGCGAGATACACCACAGTGGGGAACACGTTGTGTGGAGGGCTTCTCTCCACCAAAGTCTTGGGTCACGAATTTGGAAGGGCCTTCAAATGTACGTGAGCTAGCGTCAGCAGAGCCTTCCACTGAACTCAGAGAAACGAGGCCGCGTCAAACATGATTTCGTGCTAACCCCTTGGTTCGCGAAGCGCGAAGCCTTTTGAGATATGTGTGTGAGGGTCTTGCACTCACCTCTCAAGAAACAAAACGGTAGAGCAATAGTCTTCCCACTACCATCTACAGGGAAGAAGACGGAGGAAATGTCCCACGTTAAAAGTGAAGGCGCAAGTTACTGTGCCATAGAGCCCTGCTTGGGAAAGAACTTGTGTCGAAAGCTTCTCCCAACTCAGATCTTGTTTCGGGAAGATAGAAGCGCTGTCGGTACTTTGTGTGAAAACACAAGGAAAATGCCACACGCTGAATTGTGAAGAGAAATGTGGGTCGAACGTGACCACCAACACACTCGTTGTCCCCTAGAGAGGTGTGTGTCTGGAAGTGGGAGGAAGCGTAACGGACGTGCTATACACTTAACTCCAAGAAACAACGCTGTGGAGGTGCGGTCCTTCGACTGCCCTTCTTCTTTGCTAAGGAACGAAGCGGCTTGAAGCCAAGTGTGAAAGGAAACGGAGGGCAAGGAAGGGTGATATGCCTCACTCGCGGCACAACTTCTGATGGAGGGCTTTTCTCAACGAACACCATGTGTCACGAAGATAGAAGGGTTTGCGAAAGTATGTGACTTCGCCAAAGGAAAGGCATACACGAATCTCGGCGAACCACGTCTGTGTCGATCGCGACTTCGAGCTTCCATCTGGGTTCCCGAGGAACCCATAGTCACATAATGTATGTGTTGTATCCTACTGCAGAAACACCACTGCAGAGAAACCGTGCGTCTACTATCACCTTCCCTGAAACTGGTAGACTTTTGCAATGGAAGTGGGAAATCGCAAGGAATGTGCCCCGTGCCTGTGCCACGGAAGTAACTAGTGTAAATGTCTGTCGCGATTGGAATCCTGTTCCGTGAGAAGCGTTTCCAAGAGTATGAGAGAGAGCAGATGGAAAAGGTCATGGTTTGAAGCGTGAGAAGGAGACCCGTCAGGAAAGCCATACACGTAAGTCGGGGAAGCACTTTCGCGTGACATGGTGAAGGCATCTAGAATGTGCCCTGTGACGGTGCTCGAGAAACCACTTGTGAAGAAGGCTTCCCTCAACTGCCGTATCGTTTCCGTAGGAGGAAACTGTTTTCCGTAGTGGGTGTGAAGGCATAAGGGACGTAGACGAGACTTCGCTCTCCGCTTCGAAGGTGCCTGCCGTCGTTACACGAAGAAGGATGTGTATGGAAATGGATGACTGCGGAAGCATAAGGAAGATGGCATGCGTTTGTTTAACTCTAAGAACAAGTCTCGAGGGTTCCCGTCCTTCGACTACCATCTCTTCTCGTAAGGATGCGAAGCCGCTCCTTAAACCTCGTGTGAACGAAAAGAGATGGAACGCGCGATACCGCACAGTGAGGAACACGTTGTGCGGAGGGTTTCTCTCCATTACGTCCTGTGTCATGGAGGTGGATGGGTCTTGCAATGTACGTGGGCTAGCCTCAGTAGCAGTAGTAGCCTGACACTGAATTCTGAGAAACAAGGCCATGTCAAACAGGCTTTCGCGCTAACATCGTGGTGCTTGAAGAAAGAAGCCTTTGGAGACATGTGCGTTGCTATATAAGGTAGGCGTCTTACACTCACCTCTCACGAAACCAAACTGTAGGGAACTAGTCTTTCCACTACCGCCTCCGGGGAAGAAGTTGGAAGAACTTTCCGACGTTCAAAGTGAAGGCACAAATGCTGGGCCGTCTACCACTGTTTGAGAGAGGAGTTGTGTCTCAAGCTCCTGTCAACCCAGATCTTGCTTCGGGAAGAGAGAAGCGTTTTCAGGACTTCGTGTGAAAGCGTAAGGACAATGCCATAGGCTGAATGGTGAAGGAAAATGTGGGTCGAATGCGACCACCAACTAACAAGTTGTCCCCTAGGGAGGTGTGTGTCTGGAAATGGGAGGAAGCGTAAGGAACGAGCTGTACACTTAAGTCTAAGAGACAATGCTGTGGAGGAGCCGTCCTTCGACTCCCCGCCTCCTTTCCTAAGGATCGAAGCAGCTTGACGCCGAGTGTGAACGGAAGCAGAGGAAAAGCCTGCTATACCTTACTCGGGGAACCACTTTGTATGGAGGGCTTCTCTCAATGAACACCACGGCTCACGACGCTAGAAGGGTTTTCAAACGTACGTGAGTTCGCCAAAGGAAAGCCACAGACTACACTGTGCGAAACAAGTCTGTGTCAAACCGCGCCTTCGAGCTTCCATCTGGCTTCACGGGGAAAACCTAGTCACAACATGAACGTGTGGAGCCCTAAACAGGCGGCGTGCACGTCGGTCTGAAGAAACACCACTGCAGAGAAACCGTGTTTCTCCCAACCTCTTCCCTGAAAATGGTAGTCTATTCCAAGGTAAGTGTGACAGCGCAAGGCATGTGCCCCATGCCTGCGCCACGGAAATAAGGAGTGGAGATTGTCTCTCCCGGTTCAAACCTTGTTCCGTGAGAAATGTTTTCAAGAGTACGAGAGAGAGCAGAGGGAAAAGGTCATGCCTTTAAGTCTGAGAAGGAAACCCTGGAAAGCCGTACGCCTACGTATGAGCGGCATTCTGGCGCGAACGTGTGAAGGCATAAAGAATGTGTCCTGGGACGGTGCTTGACAAACCCCTTGTGAAGAAGTCTTCCCTCAGCTATCATATGGTTTCAGGAAGATAAAAGTGTTTTCCGCCGTGGGCGCGAAGGCACGAGGGACGTGCCCTAGAGTGAGCTGTCCGTTTCGAATGTGCCGCCCGTCGTTCCACGAAGAAGGGTGAGTATGGAAATGTATGATGTGAGGAAGCATAGGGAAGATTGCCTACGGGTGTTTAACTCTAAGGACAAATCTAGAGGGTTGCCGTCCGTCGACGACCAGCTCTTTCCCTACGGATGGAAGCGCCGTGTTAAAGCTTAGGGCGAGAGAAAAGAGACGGAATGCGAGATACACCACAGTGGGGAACACGTTGTGTGGAGGGCTTCTCTCCACCAAAGTCTTGGGTCACGAATTTGGAAGGGCCTTCAAATGTACGTGAGCTAGCGTCAGCAGAGCCTTCCACTGAACTCAGAGAAACGAGGCCGCGTCAAACATGATTTCGTGCTAACCCCTTGGTTCGCGAAGCGCGAAGCCTTTTGAGATATGTGTGTGAGGGTCTTGCACTCACCTCTCAAGAAACAAAACGGTAGAGCAATAGTCTTCCCACTACCATCTACAGGGAAGAAGACGGAGGAAATGTCCCACGTTAAAAGTGAAGGCGCAAGTTACTGTGCCATAGAGCCCTGCTTGGGAAAGAACTTGTGTCGAAAGCTTCTCCCAACTCAGATCTTGTTTCGGGAAGATAGAAGCGCTGTCGGTACTTTGTGTGAAAACACAAGGAAAATGCCACACGCTGAATTGTGAAGAGAAATGTGGGTCGAACGTGACCACCAACACACTCGTTGTCCCCTAGAGAGGTGTGTGTCTGGAAGTGGGAGGAAGCGTAACGGACGTGCTATACACTTAACTCCAAGAAACAACGCTGTGGAGGTGCGGTCCTTCGACTGCCCTTCTTCTTTGCTAAGGAACGAAGCGGCTTGAAGCCAAGTGTGAAAGGAAACGGAGGGCAAGGAAGGGTGATATGCCTCACTCGCGGCACAACTTCTGATGGAGGGCTTTTCTCAACGAACACCATGTGTCACGAAGATAGAAGGGTTTGCGAAAGTATGTGACTTCGCCAAAGGAAAGGCATACACGAATCTCGGCGAACCACGTCTGTGTCGATCGCGACTTCGAGCTTCCATCTGGGTTCCCGAGGAACCCATAGTCACATAATGTATGTGTTGTATCCTACTGCAGAAACACCACTGCAGAGAAACCGTGCGTCTACTATCACCTTCCCTGAAACTGGTAGACTTTTGCAATGGAAGTGGGAAATCGCAAGGAATGTGCCCCGTGCCTGTGCCACGGAAGTAACTAGTGTCAATGTCTGTCGCGATTGGAATCCTGTTCCGTGAGAAGCGTTTCCAAGAGTATGAGAGAGAGCAGATGGAAAAGGTCATGGTTTGAAGCGTGAGAAGGAGACCCGTCAGGAAAGCCATACACGTAAGTCGGGGAAGCACTTTCGCGTGACATGGTGAAGGCATCTAGAATGTGCCCTGTGACGGTGCTCGAGAAACCACTTGTGAAGAAGGCTTCCCTCAACTGCCGTATCGTTTCCGTAGGAGGAAACTGTTTTCCGTAGTGGGTGTGAAGGCATAAGGGACGTAGACGAGACTTCGCTCTCCGCTTCGAAGGTGCCTGCCGTCGTTACACGAAGAAGGATGTGTATGGAAATGGATGACTGCGGAAGCATAAGGAAGATGGCATGCGTTTGTTTAACTCTAAGAACAAGTCTCGAGGGTTCCCGTCCTTCGACTACCATCTCTTCTCGTAAGGATGCGAAGCCGCTCCTTAAACCTCGTGTGAACGAAAAGAGATGGAACGCGCGATACCGCACAGTGAGGAACACGTTGTGCGGAGGGTTTCTCTCCATTACGTCCTGTGTCATGGAGGTGGATGGGTCTTGCAATGTACGTGGGCTAGCCTCAGTAGCAGTAGTAGCCTGACACTGAATTCTGAGAAACAAGGCCATGTCAAACAGGCTTTCGCGCTAACATCGTGGTGCTTGAAGAAAGAAGCCTTTGGAGACATGTGCGTTGCTATATAAGGTAGGCGTCTTACACTCACCTCTCACGAAACCAAACTGTAGGGAACTAGTCTTTCCACTACCGCCTCCGGGGAAGAAGTTGGAAGAACTTTCCGACGTTCAAAGTGAAGGCACAAATGCTGGGCCGTCTACCACTGTTTGAGAGAGGAGTTGTGTCTCAAGCTCCTGTCAACCCAGATCTTGCTTCGGGAAGAGAGAAGCGTTTTCAGGACTTCGTGTGAAAGCGTAAGGACAATGCCATAGGCTGAATGGTGAAGGAAAATGTGGGTCGAATGCGACCACCAACTAACAAGTTGTCCCCTAGGGAGGTGTGTGTCTGGAAATGGGAGGAAGCGTAAGGAACGAGCTGTACACTTAAGTCTAAGAGACAATGCTGTGGAGGAGCCGTCCTTCGACTCCCCGCCTCCTTTCCTAAGGATCGAAGCAGCTTGACGCCGAGTGTGAACGGAAGCAGAGGAAAAGCCTGCTATACCTTACTCGGGGAACCACTTTGTATGGAGGGCTTCTCTCAATGAACACCACGGCTCACGACGCTAGAAGGGTTTTCAAACGTACGTGAGTTCGCCAAAGGAAAGCCACAGACTACACTGTGCGAAACAAGTCTGTGTCAAACCGCGCCTTCGAGCTTCCATCTGGCTTCACGGGGAAAACCTAGTCACAACATGAACGTGTGGAGCCCTAAACAGGCGGCGTGCACGTCGGTCTGAAGAAACACCACTGCAGAGAAACCGTGTTTCTCCCAACCTCTTCCCTGAAAATGGTAGTCTATTCCAAGGTAAGTGTGACAGCGCAAGGCATGTGCCCCATGCCTGCGCCACGGAAATAAGGAGTGGAGATTGTCTCTCCCGGTTCAAACCTTGTTCCGTGAGAAATGTTTTCAAGAGTACGAGAGAGAGCAGAGGGAAAAGGTCATGCCTTTAAGTCTGAGAAGGAAACCCTGGAAAGCCGTACGCCTACGTATGAGCGGCATTCTGGCGCGAACGTGTGAAGGCATAAAGAATGTGTCCTGGGACGGTGCTTGACAAACCCCTTGTGAAGAAGTCTTCCCTCAGCTATCATATGGTTTCAGGAAGATAAAAGTGTTTTCCGCCGTGGGCGCGAAGGCACGAGGGACGTGCCCTAGAGTGAGCTGTCCGTTTCGAATGTGCCGCCCGTCGTTCCACGAAGAAGGGTGAGTATGGAAATGTATGATGTGAGGAAGCATAGGGAAGATTGCCTACGGGTGTTTAACTCTAAGGACAAATCTAGAGGGTTGCCGTCCGTCGACGACCAGCTCTTTCCCTACGGATGGAAGCGCCGTGTTAAAGCTTAGGGCGAGAGAAAAGAGACGGAATGCGAGATACACCACAGTGGGGAACACGTTGTGTGGAGGGCTTCTCTCCACCAAAGTCTTGGGTCACGAATTTGGAAGGGCCTTCAAATGTACGTGAGCTAGCGTCAGCAGAGCCTTCCACTGAACTCAGAGAAACGAGGCCGCGTCAAACATGATTTCGTGCTAACCCCTTGGTTCGCGAAGCGCGAAGCCTTTTGAGATATGTGTGTGAGGGTCTTGCACTCACCTCTCAAGAAACAAAACGGTAGAGCAATAGTCTTCCCACTACCATCTACAGGGAAGAAGACGGAGGAAATGTCCCACGTTAAAAGTGAAGGCGCAAGTTACTGTGCCATAGAGCCCTGCTTGGGAAAGAACTTGTGTCGAAAGCTTCTCCCAACTCAGATCTTGTTTCGGGAAGATAGAAGCGCTGTCGGTACATTGTGTGAAAACACAAGGAAAATGCCACACGCTGAATTGTGAAGAGAAATGTGGGTCGAACGTGACCACCAACACACTCGTTGTCCCCTAGAGAGGTGTGTGTCTGGAAGTGGGAGGAAGCGTAACGGACGTGCTATACACTTAACTCCAAGAAACAACGCTGTGGAGGTGCGGTCCTTCGACTGCCCTTCTTCTTTGCTAAGGAACGAAGCGGCTTGAAGCCAAGTGTGAAAGGAAACGGAGGGCAAGGAAGGGTGATATACCTCACTCGCGGCACAACTTCTGATGGAGGGCTTTTCTCAACGAACACCATGTGTCACGAAGATAGAAGGGTTTGCGAAAGTATGTGACTTCGCCAAAGGAAAGGCATACACGAATCTCGGCGAACCACGTCTGTGTCGATCGCGACTTCGAGCTTCCATCTGGGTTCCCGAGGAACCCATAGTCACATAATGTATGTGTTGTATCCTACTGCAGAAACACCACTGCAGAGAAACCGTGCGTCTACTATCACCTTCCCTGAAACTGGTAGACTTTTGCAATGGAAGTGGGAAATCGCAAGGAATGTGCCCCGTGCCTGTGCCACGGAAGTAACTAGTGTAAATGTCTGTCGCGATTGGAATCCTGTTCCGTGAGAAGCGTTTCCAAGAGTATGAGAGAGAGCAGATGGAAAAGGTCATGGTTTGAAGCGTGAGAAGGAGACCCGTCAGGAAAGCCATACACGTAAGTCGGGGAAGCACTTTCGCGTGACATGGTGAAGGCATCTAGAATGTGCCCTGTGACGGTGCTCGAGAAACCACTTGTGAAGAAGGCTTCCCTCAACTGCCGTATCGTTTCCGTAGGAGGAAACTGTTTTCCGTAGTGGGTGTGAAGGCATAAGGGACGTAGACGAGACTTCGCTCTCCGCTTCGAAGGTGCCTGCCGTCGTTACACGAAGAAGGATGTGTATGGAAATGGATGACTGCGGAAGCATAAGGAAGATGGCATGCGTTTGTTTAACTCTAAGAACAAGTCTCGAGGGTTCCCGTCCTTCGACTACCATCTCTTCTCGTAAGGATGCGAAGCCGCTCCTTAAACCTCGTGTGAACGAAAAGAGATGGAACGCGCGATACCGCACAGTGAGGAACACGTTGTGCGGAGGGTTTCTCTCCATTACGTCCTGTGTCATGGAGGTGGATGGGTCTTGCAATGTACGTGGGCTAGCCTCAGTAGCAGTAGTAGCCTGACACTGAATTCTGAGAAACAAGGCCATGTCAAACAGGCTTTCGCGCTAACATCGTGGTGCTTGAAGAAAGAAGCCTTTGGAGACATGTGCGTTGCTATATAAGGTAGGCGTCTTACACTCACCTCTCACGAAACCAAACTGTAGGGAACTAGTCTTTCCACTACCGCCTCCGGGGAAGAAGTTGGAAGAACTTTCCGACGTTCAAAGTGAAGGCACAAATGCTGGGCCGTCTACCACTGTTTGAGAGAGGAGTTGTGTCTCAAGCTCCTGTCAACCCAGATCTTGCTTCGGGAAGAGAGAAGCGTTTTCAGGACTTCGTGTGAAAGCGTAAGGACAATGCCATAGGCTGAATGGTGAAGGAAAATGTGGGTCGAATGCGACCACCAACTAACAAGTTGTCCCCTAGGGAGGTGTGTGTCTGGAAATGGGAGGAAGCGTAAGGAACGAGCTGTACACTTAAGTCTAAGAGACAATGCTGTGGAGGAGCGGTCCTTCGACTCCCCGCCTCCTTTCCTAAGGATCGAAGCAGCTTGACGCCGAGTGTGAACGGAAGCAGAGGAAAAGCCTGCTATACCTTACTCGGGGAACCACTTTGTATGGAGGGCTTCTCTCAATGAACACCACGGCTCACGACGCTAGAAGGGTTTTCAAACGTACGTGAGTTCGCCAAAGGAAAGCCACAGACTACACTGTGCGAAACAAGTCTGTGTCAAACCGCGCCTTCGAGCTTCCATCTGGCTTCACGGGGAAAACCTAGTCACAACATGAACGTGTGGAGCCCTAAACAGGCGGCGTGCACGTCGGTCTGAAGAAACACCACTGCAGAGAAACCGTGTTTCTCCCAACCTCTTCCCTGAAAATGGTAGTCTATTCCAAGGTAAGTGTGACAGCGCAAGGCATGTGCCCCATGCCTGCGCCACGGAAATAAGGAGTGGAGATTGTCTCTCCCGGTTCAAACCTTGTTCCGTGAGAAATGTTTTCAAGAGTACGAGAGAGAGCAGAGGGAAAAGGTCATGCCTTTAAGTCTGAGAAGGAAACCCTGGAAAGCCGTACGCCTACGTATGAGCGGCATTCTGGCGCGAACGTGTGAAGGCATAAAGAATGTGTCCTGGGACGGTGCTTGACAAACCCCTTGTGAAGAAGTCTTCCCTCAGCTATCATATGGTTTCAGGAAGATAAAAGTGTTTTCCGCCGTGGGCGCGAAGGCACGAGGGACGTGCCCTAGAGTGAGCTGTCCGTTTCGAATGTGCCGCCCGTCGTTCCACGAAGAAGGGTGAGTATGGAAATGTATGATGTGAGGAAGCATAGGGAAGATTGCCTACGGGTGTTTAACTCTAAGGACAAATCTAGAGGGTTGCCGTCCGTCGACGACCAGCTCTTTCCCTACGGATGGAAGCGCCGTGTTAAAGCTTAGGGCGAGAGAAAAGAGACGGAATGCGAGATACACCACAGTGGGGAACACGTTGTGTGGAGGGCTTCTCTCCACCAAAGTCTTGGGTCACGAATTTGGAAGGGCCTTCAAATGTACGTGAGCTAGCGTCAGCAGAGCCTTCCACTGAACTCAGAGAAACGAGGCCGCGTCAAACATGATTTCGTGCTAACCCCTTGGTTCGCGAAGCGCGAAGCCTTTTGAGATATGTGTGTGAGGGTCTTGCACTCACCTCTCAAGAAACAAAACGGTAGAGCAATAGTCTTCCCACTACCATCTACAGGGAAGAAGACGGAGGAAATGTCCCACGTTAAAAGTGAAGGCGCAAGTTACTGTGCCATAGAGCCCTGCTTGGGAAAGAACTTGTGTCGAAAGCTTCTCCCAACTCAGATCTTGTTTCGGGAAGATAGAAGCGCTGTCGGTACTTTGTGTGAAAACACAAGGAAAATGCCACACGCTGAATTGTGAAGAGAAATGTGGGTCGAACGTGACCACCAACACACTCGTTGTCCCCTAGAGAGGTGTGTGTCTGGAAGTGGGAGGAAGCGTAACGGACGTGCTATACACTTAACTCCAAGAAACAACGCTGTGGAGGTGCGGTCCTTCGACTGCCCTTCTTCTTTGCTAAGGAACGAAGCGGCTTGAAGCCAAGTGTGAAAGGAAACGGAGGGCAAGGAAGGGTGATATACCTCACTCGCGGCACAACTTCTGATGGAGGGCTTTTCTCAACGAACACCATGTGTCACGAAGATAGAAGGGTTTGCGAAAGTATGTGACTTCGCCAAAGGAAAGGCATACACGAATCTCGGCGAACCACGTCTGTGTCGATCGCGACTTCGAGCTTCCATCTGGGTTCCCGAGGAACCCATAGTCACATAATGTATGTGTTGTATCCTACTGCAGAAACACCACTGCAGAGAAACCGTGCGTCTACTATCACCTTCCCTGAAACTGGTAGACTTTTGCAATGGAAGTGGGAAATCGCAAGGAATGTGCCCCGTGCCTGTGCCACGGAATTAACTAGTGTAAATGTCTGTCGCGATTGGAATCCTGTTCCGTGAGAAGCGTTTCCAAGAGTATGAGAGAGAGCAGATGGAAAAGGTCATGGTTTGAAGCGTGAGAAGGAGACCCGTCAGGAAAGCCATACACGTAAGTCGGGGAAGCACTTTCGCGTGACATGGTGAAGGCATCTAGAATGTGCCCTGTGACGGTGCTCGAGAAACCACTTGTGAAGAAGGCTTCCCTCAACTGCCGTATCGTTTCCGTAGGAGGAAACTGTTTTCCGTAGTGGGTGTGAAGGCATAAGGGACGTAGACGAGACTTCGCTCTCCGCTTCGAAGGTGCCTGCCGTCGTTACACGAAGAAGGATGTGTATGGAAATGGATGACTGCGGAAGCATAAGGAAGATGGCATGCGTTTGTTTAACTCTAAGAACAAGTCTCGAGGGTTCCCGTCCTTCGACTACCATCTCTTCTCGTAAGGATGCGAAGCCGCTCCTTAAACCTCGTGTGAACGAAAAGAGATGGAACGCGCGATACCGCACAGTGAGGAACACGTTGTGCGGAGGGTTTCTCTCCATTACGTCCTGTGTCATGGAGGTGGATGGGTCTTGCAATGTACGTGGGCTAGCCTCAGTAGCAGTAGTAGCCTGACACTGAATTCTGAGAAACAAGGCCATGTCAAACAGGCTTTCGCGCTAACATCGTGGTGCTTGAAGAAAGAAGCCTTTGGAGACATGTGCGTTGCTATATAAGGTAGGCGTCTTACACTCACCTCTCACGAAACCAAACTGTAGGGAACTAGTCTTTCCACTACCGCCTCCGGGGAAGAAGTTGGAAGAACTTTCCGACGTTCAAAGTGAAGGCACAAATGCTGGGCCGTCTACCACTGTTTGAGAGAGGAGTTGTGTCTCAAGCTCCTGTCAACCCAGATCTTGCTTCGGGAAGAGAGAAGCGTTTTCAGGACTTCGTGTGAAAGCGTAAGGACAATGCCATAGGCTGAATGGTGAAGGAAAATGTGGGTCGAATGCGACCACCAACTAACAAGTTGTCCCCTAGGGAGGTGTGTGTCTGGAAATGGGAGGAAGCGTAAGGAACGAGCTGTACACTTAAGTCTAAGAGACAATGCTGTGGAGGAGCCGTCCTTCGACTCCCCGCCTCCTTTCCTAAGGATCGAAGCAGCTTGACGCCGAGTGTGAACGGAAGCAGAGGAAAAGCCTGCTATACCTTACTCGGGGAACCACTTTGTATGGAGGGCTTCTCTCAATGAACACCACGGCTCACGACGCTAGAAGGGTTTTCAAACGTACGTGAGTTCGCCAAAGGAAAGCCACAGACTACACTGTGCGAAACAAGTCTGTGTCAAACCGCGCCTTCGAGCTTCCATCTGGCTTCACGGGGAAAACCTAGTCACAACATGAACGTGTGGAGCCCTAAACAGGCGGCGTGCACGTCGGTCTGAAGAAACACCACTGCAGAGAAACCGTGTTTCTCCCAACCTCTTCCCTGAAAATGGTAGTCTATTCCAAGGTAAGTGTGACAGCGCAAGGCATGTGCCCCATGCCTGCGCCACGGAAATAAGGAGTGGAGATTGTCTCTCCCGGTTCAAACCTTGTTCCGTGAGAAATGTTTTCAAGAGTACGAGAGAGAGCAGAGGGAAAAGGTCATGCCTTTAAGTCTGAGAAGGAAACCCTGGAAAGCCGTACGCCTACGTATGAGCGGCATTCTGGCGCGAACGTGTGAAGGCATAAAGAATGTGTCCTGGGACGGTGCTTGACAAACCCCTTGTGAAGAAGTCTTCCCTCAGCTATCATATGGTTTCAGGAAGATAAAAGTGTTTTCCGCCGTGGGCGCGAAGGCACGAGGGACGTGCCCTAGAGTGAGCTGTCCGTTTCGAATGTGCCGCCCGTCGTTCCACGAAGAAGGGTGAGTATGGAAATGTATGATGTGAGGAAGCATAGGGAAGATTGCCTACGGGTGTTTAACTCTAAGGACAAATCTAGAGGGTTGCCGTCCGTCGACGACCAGCTCTTTCCCTACGGATGGAAGCGCCGTGTTAAAGCTTAGGGCGAGAGAAAAGAGACGGAATGCGAGATACACCACAGTGGGGAACACGTTGTGTGGAGGGCTTCTCTCCACCAAAGTCTTGGGTCACGAATTTGGAAGGGCCTTCAAATGTACGTGAGCTAGCGTCAGCAGAGCCTTCCACTGAACTCAGAGAAACGAGGCCGCGTCAAACATGATTTCGTGCTAACCCCTTGGTTCGCGAAGCGCGAAGCCTTTTGAGATATGTGTGTGAGGGTCTTGCACTCACCTCTCAAGAAACAAAACGGTAGAGCAATAGTCTTCCCACTACCATCTACAGGGAAGAAGACGGAGGAAATGTCCCACGTTAAAAGTGAAGGCGCAAGTTACTGTGCCATAGAGCCCTGCTTGGGAAAGAACTTGTGTCGAAAGCTTCTCCCAACTCAGATCTTGTTTCGGGAAGATAGAAGCGCTGTCGGTACTTTGTGTGAAAACACAAGGAAAATGCCACACGCTGAATTGTGAAGAGAAATGTGGGTCGAACGTGACCACCAACACACTCGTTGTCCCCTAGAGAGGTGTGTGTCTGGAAGTGGGAGGAAGCGTAACGGACGTGCTATACACTTAACTCCAAGAAACAACGCTGTGGAGGTGCGGTCCTTCGACTGCCCTTCTTCTTTGCTAAGGAACGAAGCGGCTTGAAGCCAAGTGTGAAAGGAAACGGAGGGCAAGGAAGGGTGATATGCCTCACTCGCGGCACAACTTCTGATGGAGGGCTTTTCTCAACGAACACCATGTGTCACGAAGATAGAAGGGTTTGCGAAAGTATGTGACTTCGCCAAAGGAAAGGCATACACGAATCTCGGCGAACCACGTCTGTGTCGATCGCGACTTCGAGCTTCCATCTGGGTTCCCGAGGAACCCATAGTCACATAATGTATGTGTTGTATCCTACTGCAGAAACACCACTGCAGAGAAACCGTGCGTCTACTATCACCTTCCCTGAAACTGGTAGACTTTTGCAATGGAAGTGGGAAATCGCAAGGAATGTGCCCCGTGCCTGTGCCACGGAAGTAACTAGTGTCAATGTCTGTCGCGATTGGAATCCTGTTCCGTGAGAAGCGTTTCCAAGAGTATGAGAGAGAGCAGATGGAAAAGGTCATGGTTTGAAGCGTGAGAAGGAGACCCGTCAGGAAAGCCATACACGTAAGTCGGGGAAGCACTTTCGCGTGACATGGTGAAGGCATCTAGAATGTGCCCTGTGACGGTGCTCGAGAAACCACTTGTGAAGAAGGCTTCCCTCAACTGCCGTATCGTTTCCGTAGGAGGAAACTGTTTTCCGTAGTGGGTGTGAAGGCATAAGGGACGTAGACGAGACTTCGCTCTCCGCTTCGAAGGTGCCTGCCGTCGTTACACGAAGAAGGATGTGTATGGAAATGGATGACTGCGGAAGCATAAGGAAGATGGCATGCGTTTGTTTAACTCTAAGAACAAGTCTCGAGGGTTCCCGTCCTTCGACTACCATCTCTTCTCGTAAGGATGCGAAGCCGCTCCTTAAACCTCGTGTGAACGAAAAGAGATGGAACGCGCGATACCGCACAGTGAGGAACACGTTGTGCGGAGGGTTTCTCTCCATTACGTCCTGTGTCATGGAGGTGGATGGGTCTTGCAATGTACGTGGGCTAGCCTCAGTAGCAGTAGTAGCCTGACACTGAATTCTGAGAAACAAGGCCATGTCAAACAGGCTTTCGCGCTAACATCGTGGTGCTTGAAGAAAGAAGCCTTTGGAGACATGTGCGTTGCTATATAAGGTAGGCGTCTTACACTCACCTCTCACGAAACCAAACTGTAGGGAACTAGTCTTTCCACTACCGCCTCCGGGGAAGAAGTTGGAAGAACTTTCCGACGTTCAAAGTGAAGGCACAAATGCTGGGCCGTCTACCACTGTTTGAGAGAGGAGTTGTGTCTCAAGCTCCTGTCAACCCAGATCTTGCTTCGGGAAGAGAGAAGCGTTTTCAGGACTTCGTGTGAAAGCGTAAGGACAATGCCATAGGCTGAATGGTGAAGGAAAATGTGGGTCGAATGCGACCACCAACTAACAAGTTGTCCCCTAGGGAGGTGTGTGTCTGGAAATGGGAGGAAGCGTAAGGAACGAGCTGTACACTTAAGTCTAAGAGACAATGCTGTGGAGGAGCCGTCCTTCGACTCCCCGCCTCCTTTCCTAAGGATCGAAGCAGCTTGACGCCGAGTGTGAACGGAAGCAGAGGAAAAGCCTGCTATACCTTACTCGGGGAACCACTTTGTATGGAGGGCTTCTCTCAATGAACACCACGGCTCACGACGCTAGAAGGGTTTTCAAACGTACGTGAGTTCGCCAAAGGAAAGCCACAGACTACACTGTGCGAAACAAGTCTGTGTCAAACCGCGCCTTCGAGCTTCCATCTGGCTTCACGGGGAAAACCTAGTCACAACATGAACGTGTGGAGCCCTAAACAGGCGGCGTGCACGTCGGTCTGAAGAAACACCACTGCAGAGAAACCGTGTTTCTCCCAACCTCTTCCCTGAAAATGGTAGTCTATTCCAAGGTAAGTGTGACAGCGCAAGGCATGTGCCCCATGCCTGCGCCACGGAAATAAGGAGTGGAGATTGTCTCTCCCGGTTCAAACCTTGTTCCGTGAGAAATGTTTTCAAGAGTACGAGAGAGAGCAGAGGGAAAAGGTCATGCCTTTAAGTCTGAGAAGGAAACCCTGGAAAGCCGTACGCCTACGTATGAGCGGCATTCTGGCGCGAACGTGTGAAGGCATAAAGAATGTGTCCTGGGACGGTGCTTGACAAACCCCTTGTGAAGAAGTCTTCCCTCAGCTATCATATGGTTTCAGGAAGATAAAAGTGTTTTCCGCCGTGGGCGCGAAGGCACGAGGGACGTGCCCTAGAGTGAGCTGTCCGTTTCGAATGTGCCGCCCGTCGTTCCACGAAGAAGGGTGAGTATGGAAATGTATGATGTGAGGAAGCATAGGGAAGATTGCCTACGGGTGTTTAACTCTAAGGACAAATCTAGAGGGTTGCCGTCCGTCGACGACCAGCTCTTTCCCTACGGATGGAAGCGCCGTGTTAAAGCTTAGGGCGAGAGAAAAGAGACGGAATGCGAGATACACCACAGTGGGGAACACGTTGTGTGGAGGGCTTCTCTCCACCAAAGTCTTGGGTCACGAATTTGGAAGGGCCTTCAAATGTACGTGAGCTAGCGTCAGCAGAGCCTTCCACTGAACTCAGAGAAACGAGGCCGCGTCAAACATGATTTCGTGCTAACCCCTTGGTTCGCGAAGCGCGAAGCCTTTTGAGATATGTGTGTGAGGGTCTTGCACTCACCTCTCAAGAAACAAAACGGTAGAGCAATAGTCTTCCCACTACCATCTACAGGGAAGAAGACGGAGGAAATGTCCCACGTTAAAAGTGAAGGCGCAAGTTACTGTGCCATAGAGCCCTGCTTGGGAAAGAACTTGTGTCGAAAGCTTCTCCCAACTCAGATCTTGTTTCGGGAAGATAGAAGCGCTGTCGGTACTTTGTGTGAAAACACAAGGAAAATGCCACACGCTGAATTGTGAAGAGAAATGTGGGTCGAACGTGACCACCAACACACTCGTTGTCCCCTAGAGAGGTGTGTGTCTGGAAGTGGGAGGAAGCGTAACGGACGTGCTATACACTTAACTCCAAGAAACAACGCTGTGGAGGTGCGGTCCTTCGACTGCCCTTCTTCTTTGCTAAGGAACGAAGCGGCTTGAAGCCAAGTGTGAAAGGAAACGGAGGGCAAGGAAGGGTGATATGCCTCACTCGCGGCACAACTTCTGATGGAGGGCTTTTCTCAACGAACACCATGTGTCACGAAGATAGAAGGGTTTGCGAAAGTATGTGACTTCGCCAAAGGAAAGGCATACACGAATCTCGGCGAACCACGTCTGTGTCGATCGCGACTTCGAGCTTCCATCTGGGTTCCCGAGGAACCCATAGTCACATAATGTATGTGTTGTATCCTACTGCAGAAACACCACTGCAGAGAAACCGTGCGTCTACTATCACCTTCCCTGAAACTGGTAGACTTTTGCAATGGAAGTGGGAAATCGCAAGGAATGTGCCCCGTGCCTGTGCCACGGAAGTAACTAGTGTAAATGTCTGTCGCGATTGGAATCCTGTTCCGTGAGAAGCGTTTCCAAGAGTATGAGAGAGAGCAGATGGAAAAGGTCATGGTTTGAAGCGTGAGAAGGAGACCCGTCAGGAAAGCCATACACGTAAGTCGGGGAAGCACTTTCGCGTGACATGGTGAAGGCATCTAGAATGTGCCCTGTGACGGTGCTCGAGAAACCACTTGTGAAGAAGGCTTCCCTCAACTGCCGTATCGTTTCCGTAGGAGGAAACTGTTTTCCGTAGTGGGTGTGAAGGCATAAGGGACGTAGACGAGACTTCGCTCTCCGCTTCGAAGGTGCCTGCCGTCGTTACACGAAGAAGGATGTGTATGGAAATGGATGACTGCGGAAGCATAAGGAAGATGGCATGCGTTTGTTTAACTCTAAGAACAAGTCTCGAGGGTTCCCGTCCTTCGACTACCATCTCTTCTCGTAAGGATGCGAAGCCGCTCCTTAAACCTCGTGTGAACGAAAAGAGATGGAACGCGCGATACCGCACAGTGAGGAACACGTTGTGCGGAGGGTTTCTCTCCATTACGTCCTGTGTCATGGAGGTGGATGGGTCTTGCAATGTACGTGGGCTAGCCTCAGTAGCAGTAGTAGCCTGACACTGAATTCTGAGAAACAAGGCCATGTCAAACAGGCTTTCGCGCTAACATCGTGGTGCTTGAAGAAAGAAGCCTTTGGAGACATGTGCGTTGCTATATAAGGTAGGCGTCTTACACTCACCTCTCACGAAACCAAACTGTAGGGAACTAGTCTTTCCACTACCGCCTCCGGGGAAGAAGTTGGAAGAACTTTCCGACGTTCAAAGTGAAGGCACAAATGCTGGGCCGTCTACCACTGTTTGAGAGAGGAGTTGTGTCTCAAGCTCCTGTCAACCCAGATCTTGCTTCGGGAAGAGAGAAGCGTTTTCAGGACTTCGTGTGAAAGCGTAAGGACAATGCCATAGGCTGAATGGTGAAGGAAAATGTGGGTCGAATGCGACCACCAACTAACAAGTTGTCCCCTAGGGAGGTGTGTGTCTGGAAATGGGAGGAAGCGTAAGGAACGAGCTGTACACTTAAGTCTAAGAGACAATGCTGTGGAGGAGCGGTCCTTCGACTCCCCGCCTCCTTTCCTAAGGATCGAAGCAGCTTGACGCCGAGTGTGAACGGAAGCAGAGGAAAAGCCTGCTATACCTTACTCGGGGAACCACTTTGTATGGAGGGCTTCTCTCAATGAACACCACGGCTCACGACGCTAGAAGGGTTTTCAAACGTACGTGAGTTCGCCAAAGGAAAGCCACAGACTACACTGTGCGAAACAAGTCTGTGTCAAACCGCGCCTTCGAGCTTCCATCTGGCTTCACGGGGAAAACCTAGTCACAACATGAACGTGTGGAGCCCTAAACAGGCGGCGTGCACGTCGGTCTGAAGAAACACCACTGCAGAGAAACCGTGTTTCTCCCAACCTCTTCCCTGAAAATGGTAGTCTATTCCAAGGTAAGTGTGACAGCGCAAGGCATGTGCCCCATGCCTGCGCCACGGAAATAAGGAGTGGAGATTGTCTCTCCCGGTTCAAACCTTGTTCCGTGAGAAATGTTTTCAAGAGTACGAGAGAGAGCAGAGGGAAAAGGTCATGCCTTTAAGTCTGAGAAGGAAACCCTGGAAAGCCGTACGCCTACGTATGAGCGGCATTCTGGCGCGAACGTGTGAAGGCATAAAGAATGTGTCCTGGGACGGTGCTTGACAAACCCCTTGTGAAGAAGTCTTCCCTCAGCTATCATATGGTTTCAGGAAGATAAAAGTGTTTTCCGCCGTGGGCGTGAAGGCACGAGGGACGTGCCCTAGAGTGAGCTGTCCGTTTCGTATGTGCCGCCCGTCGTTCCACGAAGAAGGGTGAGTATGGAAATGTATGATGTGAGGAAGCATAGGGAAGATTGCCTACGGGTGTTTAACTCTAAGGACAAATCTAGAGGGTTGCCGTCCGTCGACGACCAGCTCTTTCCCTACGGATGGAAGCGCCGTGTTAAAGCTTAGGGCGAGAGAAAAGAGACGGAATGCGAGATACACCACAGTGGGGAACACGTTGTGTGGAGGGCTTCTCTCCACCAAAGTCTTGGGTCACGAATTTGGAAGGGCCTTCAAATGTACGTGAGCTAGCGTCAGCAGAGCCTTCCACTGAACTCAGAGAAACGAGGCCGCGTCAAACATGATTTCGTGCTAACCCCTTGGTTCGCGAAGCGCGAAGCCTTTTGAGATATGTGTGTGAGGGTCTTGCACTCACCTCTCAAGAAACAAAACGGTAGAGCAATAGTCTTCCCACTACCATCTACAGGGAAGAAGACGGAGGAAATGTCCCACGTTAAAAGTGAAGGCGCAAGTTACTGTGCCATAGAGCCCTGCTTGGGAAAGAACTTGTGTCGAAAGCTTCTCCCAACTCAGATCTTGTTTCGGGAAGATAGAAGCGCTGTCGGTACTTTGTGTGAAAACACAAGGAAAATGCCACACGCTGAATTGTGAAGAGAAATGTGGGTCGAACGTGACCACCAACACACTCGTTGTCCCCTAGAGAGGTGTGTGTCTGGAAGTGGGAGGAAGCGTAACGGACGTGCTATACACTTAACTCCAAGAAACAACGCTGTGGAGGTGCGGTCCTTCGACTGCCCTTCTTCTTTGCTAAGGAACGAAGCGGCTTGAAGCCAAGTGTGAAAGGAAACGGAGGGCAAGGAAGGGTGATATACCTCACTCGCGGCACAACTTCTGATGGAGGGCTTTTCTCAACGAACACCATGTGTCACGAAGATAGAAGGGTTTGCGAAAGTATGTGACTTCGCCAAAGGAAAGGCATACACGAATCTCGGCGAACCACGTCTGTGTCGATCGCGACTTCGAGCTTCCATCTGGGTTCCCGAGGAACCCATAGTCACATAATGTATGTGTTGTATCCTACTGCAGAAACACCACTGCAGAGAAACCGTGCGTCTACTATCACCTTCCCTGAAACTGGTAGACTTTTGCAATGGAAGTGGGAAATCGCAAGGAATGTGCCCCGTGCCTGTGCCACGGAAGTAACTAGTGTAAATGTCTGTCGCGATTGGAATCCTGTTCCGTGAGAAGCGTTTCCAAGAGTATGAGAGAGAGCAGATGGAAAAGGTCATGGTTTGAAGCGTGAGAAGGAGACCCGTCAGGAAAGCCATACACGTAAGTCGGGGAAGCACTTTCGCGTGACATGGTGAAGGCATCTAGAATGTGCCCTGTGACGGTGCTCGAGAAACCACTTGTGAAGAAGGCTTCCCTCAACTGCCGTATCGTTTCCGTAGGAGGAAACTGTTTTCCGTAGTGGGTGTGAAGGCATAAGGGACGTAGACGAGACTTCGCTCTCCGCTTCGAAGGTGCCTGCCGTCGTTACACGAAGAAGGATGTGTATGGAAATGGATGACTGCGGAAGCATAAGGAAGATGGCATGCGTTTGTTTAACTCTAAGAACAAGTCTCGAGGGTTCCCGTCCTTCGACTACCATCTCTTCTCGTAAGGATGCGAAGCCGCTCCTTAAACCTCGTGTGAACGAAAAGAGATGGAACGCGCGATACCGCACAGTGAGGAACACGTTGTGCGGAGGGTTTCTCTCCATTACGTCCTGTGTCATGGAGGTGGATGGGTCTTGCAATGTACGTGGGCTAGCCTCAGTAGCAGTAGTAGCCTGACACTGAATTCTGAGAAACAAGGCCATGTCAAACAGGCTTTCGCGCTAACATCGTGGTGCTTGAAGAAAGAAGCCTTTGGAGACATGTGCGTTGCTATATAAGGTAGGCGTCTTACACTCACCTCTCACGAAACCAAACTGTAGGGAACTAGTCTTTCCACTACCGCCTCCGGGGAAGAAGTTGGAAGAACTTTCCGACGTTCAAAGTGAAGGCACAAATGCTGGGCCGTCTACCACTGTTTGAGAGAGGAGTTGTGTCTCAAGCTCCTGTCAACCCAGATCTTGCTTCGGGAAGAGAGAAGCGTTTTCAGGACTTCGTGTGAAAGCGTAAGGACAATGCCATAGGCTGAATGGTGAAGGAAAATGTGGGTCGAATGCGACCACCAACTAACAAGTTGTCCCCTAGGGAGGTGTGTGTCTGGAAATGGGAGGAAGCGTAAGGAACGAGCTGTACACTTAAGTCTAAGAGACAATGCTGTGGAGGAGCCGTCCTTCGACTCCCCGCCTCCTTTCCTAAGGATCGAAGCAGCTTGACGCCGAGTGTGAACGGAAGCAGAGGAAAAGCCTGCTATACCTTACTCGGGGAACCACTTTGTATGGAGGGCTTCTCTCAATGAACACCACGGCTCACGACGCTAGAAGGGTTTTCAAACGTACGTGAGTTCGCCAAAGGAAAGCCACAGACTACACTGTGCGAAACAAGTCTGTGTCAAACCGCGCCTTCGAGCTTCCATCTGGCTTCACGGGGAAAACCTAGTCACAACATGAACGTGTGGAGCCCTAAACAGGCGGCGTGCACGTCGGTCTGAAGAAACACCACTGCAGAGAAACCGTGTTTCTCCCAACCTCTTCCCTGAAAATGGTAGTCTATTCCAAGGTAAGTGTGACAGCGCAAGGCATGTGCCCCATGCCTGCGCCACGGAAATAAGGAGTGGAGATTGTCTCTCCCGGTTCAAACCTTGTTCCGTGAGAAATGTTTTCAAGAGTACGAGAGAGAGCAGAGGGAAAAGGTCATGCCTTTAAGTCTGAGAAGGAAACCCTGGAAAGCCGTACGCCTACGTATGAGCGGCATTCTGGCGCGAACGTGTGAAGGCATAAAGAATGTGTCCTGGGACGGTGCTTGACAAACCCCTTGTGAAGAAGTCTTCCCTCAGCTATCATATGGTTTCAGGAAGATAAAAGTGTTTTCCGCCGTGGGCGTGAAGGCACGAGGGACGTGCCCTAGAGTGAGCTGTCCGTTTCGAATGTGCCGCCCGTCGTTCCACGAAGAAGGGTGAGTATGGAAATGTATGATGTGAGGAAGCATAGGGAAGATTGCCTACGGGTGTTTAACTCTAAGGACAAATCTAGAGGGTTGCCGTCCGTCGACGACCAGCTCTTTCCCTACGGATGGAAGCGCCGTGTTAAAGCTTAGGGCGAGAGAAAAGAGACGGAATGCGAGATACACCACAGTGGGGAACACGTTGTGTGGAGGGCTTCTCTCCACCAAAGTCTTGGGTCACGAATTTGGAAGGGCCTTCAAATGTACGTGAGCTAGCGTCAGCAGAGCCTTCCACTGAACTCAGAGAAACGAGGCCGCGTCAAACATGATTTCGTGCTAACCCCTTGGTTCGCGAAGCGCGAAGCCTTTTGAGATATGTGTGTGAGGGTCTTGCACTCACCTCTCAAGAAACAAAACGGTAGAGCAATAGTCTTCCCACTACCATCTACAGGGAAGAAGACGGAGGAAATGTCCCACGTTAAAAGTGAAGGCGCAAGTTACTGTGCCATAGAGCCCTGCTTGGGAAAGAACTTGTGTCGAAAGCTTCTCCCAACTCAGATCTTGTTTCGGGAAGATAGAAGCGCTGTCGGTACTTTGTGTGAAAACACAAGGAAAATGCCACACGCTGAATTGTGAAGAGAAATGTGGGTCGAACGTGACCACCAACACACTCGATGTCCCCTAGAGAGGTGTGTGTCTGGAAGTGGGAGGAAGCGTAACGGACGTGCTATACACTTAACTCCAAGAAACAACGCTGTGGAGGTGCGGTCCTTCGACTGCCCTTCTTCTTTGCTAAGGAACGAAGCGGCTTGAAGCCAAGTGTGAAAGGAAACGGAGGGCAAGGAAGGGTGATATACCTCACTCGCGGCACAACTTCTGATGGAGGGCTTTTCTCAACGAACACCATGTGTCACGAAGATAGAAGGGTTTGCGAAAGTATGTGACTTCGCCAAAGGAAAGGCATACACGAATCTCGGCGAACCACGTCTGTGTCGATCGCGACTTCGAGCTTCCATCTGGGTTCCCGAGGAACCCATAGTCACATAATGTATGTGTTGTATCCTACTGCAGAAACACCACTGCAGAGAAACCGTGCGTCTACTATCACCTTCCCTGAAACTGGTAGACTTTTGCAATGGAAGTGGGAAATCGCAAGGAATGTGCCCCGTGCCTGTGCCACGGAAGTAACTAGTGTAAATGTCTGTCGCGATTGGAATCCTGTTCCGTGAGAAGCGTTTCCAAGAGTATGAGAGAGAGCAGATGGAAAAGGTCATGGTTTGAAGCGTGAGAAGGAGACCCGTCAGGAAAGCCATACACGTAAGTCGGGGAAGCACTTTCGCGTGACATGGTGAAGGCATCTAGAATGTGCCCTGTGACGGTGCTCGAGAAACCACTTGTGAAGAAGGCTTCCCTCAACTGCCGTATCGTTTCCGTAGGAGGAAACTGTTTTCCGTAGTGGGTGTGAAGGCATAAGGGACGTAGACGAGACTTCGCTCTCCGCTTCGAAGGTGCCTGCCGTCGTTACACGAAGAAGGATGTGTATGGAAATGGATGACTGCGGAAGCATAAGGAAGATGGCATGCGTTTGTTTAACTCTAAGAACAAGTCTCGAGGGTTCCCGTCCTTCGACTACCATCTCTTCTCGTAAGGATGCGAAGCCGCTCCTTAAACCTCGTGTGAACGAAAAGAGATGGAACGCGCGATACCGCACAGTGAGGAACACGTTGTGCGGAGGGTTTCTCTCCATTACGTCCTGTGTCATGGAGGTGGATGGGTCTTGCAATGTACGTGGGCTAGCCTCAGTAGCAGTAGTAGCCTGACACTGAATTCTGAGAAACAAGGCCATGTCAAACAGGCTTTCGCGCTAACATCGTGGTGCTTGAAGAAAGAAGCCTTTGGAGACATGTGCGTTGCTATATAAGGTAGGCGTCTTACACTCACCTCTCACGAAACCAAACTGTAGGGAACTAGTCTTTCCACTACCGCCTCCGGGGAAGAAGTTGGAAGAACTTTCCGACGTTCAAAGTGAAGGCACAAATGCTGGGCTGTCTACCACTGTTTGAGAGAGGAGTTGTGTCTCAAGCTCCTGTCAACCCAGATCTTGCTTCGGGAAGAGAGAAGCGTTTTCAGGACTTCGTGTGAAAGCGTAAGGACAATGCCATAGGCT
Organism: Eumetopias jubatus; assembly: GCF_037043125.1. Lineage (NCBI taxonomy): Eukaryota > Metazoa > Chordata > Mammalia > Carnivora > Otariidae > Eumetopias > Eumetopias jubatus. The sequence goes on along the minus strand of NW_028275053.1, from coordinate 71,640 downwards.
GAATGGTGAAGGAAAATGTGGGTCGAATGCGACCACCAACTAACAAGTTGTCCCCTAGGGAGGTGTGTGTCTGGAAATGGGAGGAAGCGTAAGGAACGAGCTGTACACTTAAGTCTAAGAGACAATGCTGTGGAGGAGCGGTCCTTCGACTCCCCGCCTCCTTTCCTAAGGATCGAAGCAGCTTGACGCCGAGTGTGAACGGAAGCAGAGGAAAAGCCTGCTATACCTTACTCGGGGAACCACTTTGTATGGAGGGCTTCTCTCAATGAACACCACGGCTCACGACGCTAGAAGGGTTTTCAAACGTACGTGAGTTCGCCAAAGGAAAGCCACAGACTACACTGTGCGAAACAAGTCTGTGTCAAACCGCGCCTTCGAGCTTCCATCTGGCTTCACGGGGAAAACCTAGTCACAACATGAACGTGTGGAGCCCTAAACAGGCGGCGTGCACGTCGGTCTGAAGAAACACCACTGCAGAGAAACCGTGTTTCTCCCAACCTCTTCCCTGAAAATGGTAGTCTATTCCAAGGTAAGTGTGACAGCGCAAGGCATGTGCCCCATGCCTGCGCCACGGAAATAAGGAGTGGAGATTGTCTCTCCCGGTTCAAACCTTGTTCCGTGAGAAATGTTTTCAAGAGTACGACAGAGAGCAGAGGGAAAAGGTCATGCCTTTAAGTCTGAGAAGGAAACCCTGGAAAGCCGTACGCCTACGTATGAGCGGCATTCTGGCGCGAACGTGTGAAGGCATAAAGAATGTGTCCTGGGACGGTGCTTGACAAACCCCTTGTGAAGAAGTCTTCCCTCAGCTATCATATGGTTTCAGGAAGATAAAAGTGTTTTCCGCCGTGGGCGCGAAGGCACGAGGGACGTGCCCTAGAGTGAGCTGTCCGTTTCGAATGTGCCGCCCGTCGTTCCACGAAGAAGGGTGAGTATGGAAATGTATGATGTGAGGAAGCATAGGGAAGATTGCCTACGGGTGTTTAACTCTAAGGACAAATCTAGAGGGTTGCCGTCCGTCGACGACCAGCTCTTTCCCTACGGATGGAAGCGCCGTGTTAAAGCTTAGGGCGAGAGAAAAGAGACGGAATGCGAGATACACCACAGTGGGGAACACGTTGTGTGGAGGGCTTCTCTCCACCAAAGTCTTGGGTCACGAATTTGGAAGGGCCTTCAAATGTACGTGAGCTAGCGTCAGCAGAGCCTTCCACTGAACTCAGAGAAACGAGGCCGCGTCAAACATGATTTCGTGCTAACCCCTTGGTTCGCGAAGCGCGAAGCCTTTTGAGATATGTGTGTGAGGGTCTTGCACTCACCTCTCAAGAAACAAAACGGTAGAGCAATAGTCTTCCCACTACCATCTACAGGGAAGAAGACGGAGGAAATGTCCCACGTTAAAAGTGAAGGCGCAAGTTACTGTGCCATAGAGCCCTGCTTGGGAAAGAACTTGTGTCGAAAGCTTCTCCCAACTCAGATCTTGTTTCGGGAAGATAGAAGCGCTGTCGGTACTTTGTGTGAAAACACAAGGAAAATGCCACACGCTGAATTGTGAAGAGAAATGTGGGTCGAACGTGACCACCAACACACTCGTTGTCCCCTAGAGAGGTGTGTGTCTGGAAGTGGGAGGAAGCGTAACGGACGTGCTATACACTTAACTCCAAGAAACAACGCTGTGGAGGTGCGGTCCTTCGACTGCCCTTCTTCTTTGCTAAGGAACGAAGCGGCTTGAAGCCAAGTGTGAAAGGAAACGGAGGGCAAGGAAGGGTGATATACCTCACTCGCGGCACAACTTCTGATGGAGGGCTTTTCTCAACGAACACCATGTGTCACGAAGATAGAAGGGTTTGCGAAAGTATGTGACTTCGCCAAAGGAAAGGCATACACGAATCTCGGCGAACCACGTCTGTGTCGATCGCGACTTCGAGCTTCCATCTGGGTTCCCGAGGAACCCATAGTCACATAATGTATGTGTTGTATCCTACTGCAGAAACACCACTGCAGAGAAACCGTGCGTCTACTATCACCTTCCCTGAAACTGGTAGACTTTTGCAATGGAAGTGGGAAATCGCAAGGAATGTGCCCCGTGCCTGTGCCACGGAAGTAACTAGTGTAAATGTCTGTCGCGATTGGAATCCTGTTCCGTGAGAAGCGTTTCCAAGAGTATGAGAGAGAGCAGATGGAAAAGGTCATGGTTTGAAGCGTGAGAAGGAGACCCGTCAGGAAAGCCATACACGTAAGTCGGGGAAGCACTTTCGCGTGACATGGTGAAGGCATCTAGAATGTGCCCTGTGACGGTGCTCGAGAAACCACTTGTGAAGAAGGCTTCCCTCAACTGCCGTATCGTTTCCGTAGGAGGAAACTGTTTTCCGTAGTGGGTGTGAAGGCATAAGGGACGTAGACGAGACTTCGCTCTCCGCTTCGAAGGTGCCTGCCGTCGTTACACGAAGAAGGATGTGTATGGAAATGGATGACTGCGGAAGCATAAGGAAGATGGCATGCGTTTGTTTAACTCTAAGAACAAGTCTCGAGGGTTCCCGTCCTTCGACTACCATCTCTTCTCGTAAGGATGCGAAGCCGCTCCTTAAACCTCGTGTGAACGAAAAGAGATGGAACGCGCGATACCGCACAGTGAGGAACACGTTGTGCGGAGGGTTTCTCTCCATTACGTCCTGTGTCATGGAGGTGGATGGGTCTTGCAATGTACGTGGGCTAGCCTCAGTAGCAGTAGTAGCCTGACACTGAATTCTGAGAAACAAGGCCATGTCAAACAGGCTTTCGCGCTAACATCGTGGTGCTTGAAGAAAGAAGCCTTTGGAGACATGTGCGTTGCTATATAAGGTAGGCGTCTTACACTCACCTCTCACGAAACCAAACTGTAGGGAACTAGTCTTTCCACTACCGCCTCCGGGGAAGAAGTTGGAAGAACTTTCCGACGTTCAAAGTGAAGGCACAAATGCTGGGCCGTCTACCACTGTTTGAGAGAGGAGTTGTGTCTCAAGCTCCTGTCAACCCAGATCTTGCTTCGGGAAGAGAGAAGCGTTTTCAGGACTTCGTGTGAAAGCGTAAGGACAATGCCATAGGCTGAATGGTGAAGGAAAATGTGGGTCGAATGCGACCACCAACTAACAAGTTGTCCCCTAGGGAGGTGTGTGTCTGGAAATGGGAGGAAGCGTAAGGAACGAGCTGTACACTTAAGTCTAAGAGACAATGCTGTGGAGGAGCGGTCCTTCGACTCCCCGCCTCCTTTCCTAAGGATCGAAGCAGCTTGACGCCGAGTGTGAACGGAAGCAGAGGAAAAGCCTGCTATACCTTACTCGGGGAACCACTTTGTATGGAGGGCTTCTCTCAATGAACACCACGGCTCACGACGCTAGAAGGGTTTTCAAACGTACGTGAGTTCGCCAAAGGAAAGCCACAGACTACACTGTGCGAAACAAGTCTGTGTCAAACCGCGCCTTCGAGCTTCCATCTGGCTTCACGGGGAAAACCTAGTCACAACATGAACGTGTGGAGCCCTAAACAGGCGGCGTGCACGTCGGTCTGAAGAAACGCCACTGCAGAGAAACCGTGTTTCTCCCAACCTCTTCCCTGAAAATGGTAGTCTATTCCAAGGTAAGTGTGACAGCGCAAGGCATGTGCCCCATGCCTGCGCCACGGAAATAAGGAGTGGAGATTGTCTCTCCCGGTTCAAACCTTGTTCCGTGAGAAATGTTTTCAAGAGTACGAGAGAGAGCAGAGGGAAAAGGTCATGCCTTTAAGTCTGAGAAGGAAACCCTGGAAAGCCGTACGCCTACGTATGAGCGGCATTCTGGCGCGAACGTGTGAAGGCATAAAGAATGTGTCCTGGGACGGTGCTTGACAAACCCCTTGTGAAGAAGTCTTCCCTCAGCTATCATATGGTTTCAGGAAGATAAAAGTGTTTTCCGCCGTGGGCGCGAAGGCACGAGGGACGTGCCCTAGAGTGAGCTGTCCGTTTCGAATGTGCCGCCCGTCGTTCCACGAAGAAGGGTGAGTATGGAAATGTATGATGTGAGGAAGCATAGGGAAGATTGCCTACGGGTGTTTAACTCTAAGGACAAATCTAGAGGGTTGCCGTCCGTCGACGACCAGCTCTTTCCCTACGGATGGAAGCGCCGTGTTAAAGCTTAGGGCGAGAGAAAAGAGACGGAATGCGAGATACACCACAGTGGGGAACACGTTGTGTGGAGGGCTTCTCTCCACCAAAGTCTTGGGTCACGAATTTGGAAGGGCCTTCAAATGTACGTGAGCTAGCGTCAGCAGAGCCTTCCACTGAACTCAGAGAAACGAGGCCGCGTCAAACATGATTTCGTGCTAACCCCTTGGTTCGCGAAGCGCGAAGCCTTTTGAGATATGTGTGTGAGGGTCTTGCACTCACCTCTCAAGAAACAAAACGGTAGAGCAATAGTCTTCCCACTACCATCTACAGGGAAGAAGACGGAGGAAATGTCCCACGTTAAAAGTGAAGGCGCAAGTTACTGTGCCATAGAGCCCTGCTTGGGAAAGAACTTGTGTCGAAAGCTTCTCCCAACTCAGATCTTGTTTCGGGAAGATAGAAGCGCTGTCGGTACTTTGTGTGAAAACACAAGGAAAATGCCACACGCTGAATTGTGAAGAGAAATGTGGGTCGAACGTGACCACCAACACACTCGTTGTCCCCTAGAGAGGTGTGTGTCTGGAAGTGGGAGGAAGCGTAACGGACGTGCTATACACTTAACTCCAAGAAACAACGCTGTGGAGGTGCGGTCCTTCGACTGCCCTTCTTCTTTGCTAAGGAACGAAGCGGCTTGAAGCCAAGTGTGAAAGGAAACGGAGGGCAAGGAAGGGTGATATGCCTCACTCGCGGCACAACTTCTGATGGAGGGCTTTTCTCAACGAACACCATGTGTCACGAAGATAGAAGGGTTTGCGAAAGTATGTGACTTCGCCAAAGGAAAGGCATACACGAATCTCGGCGAACCACGTCTGTGTCGATCGCGACTTCGAGCTTCCATCTGGGTTCCCGAGGAACCCATAGTCACATAATGTATGTGTTGTATCCTACTGCAGAAACACCACTGCAGAGAAACCGTGCGTCTACTATCACCTTCCCTGAAACTGGTAGACTTTTGCAATGGAAGTGGGAAATCGCAAGGAATGTGCCCCGTGCCTGTGCCACGGAAGTAACTAGTGTAAATGTCTGTCGCGATTGGAATCCTGTTCCGTGAGAAGCGTTTCCAAGAGTATGAGAGAGAGCAGATGGAAAAGGTCATGGTTTGAAGCGTGAGAAGGAGACCCGTCAGGAAAGCCATACACGTAAGTCGGGGAAGCACTTTCGCGTGACATGGTGAAGGCATCTAGAATGTGCCCTGTGACGGTGCTCGAGAAACCACTTGTGAAGAAGGCTTCCCTCAACTGCCGTATCGTTTCCGTAGGAGGAAACTGTTTTCCGTAGTGGGTGTGAAGGCATAAGGGACGTAGACGAGACTTCGCTCTCCGCTTCGAAGGTGCCTGCCGTCGTTACACGAAGAAGGATGTGTATGGAAATGGATGACTGCGGAAGCATAAGGAAGATGGCATGCGTTTGTTTAACTCTAAGAACAAGTCTCGAGGGTTCCCGTCCTTCGACTACCATCTCTTCTCGTAAGGATGCGAAGCCGCTCCTTAAACCTCGTGTGAACGAAAAGAGATGGAACGCGCGATACCGCACAGTGAGGAACACGTTGTGCGGAGGGTTTCTCTCCATTACGTCCTGTGTCATGGAGGTGGATGGGTCTTGCAATGTACGTGGGCTAGCCTCAGTAGCAGTAGTAGCCTGACACTGAATTCTGAGAAACAAGGCCATGTCAAACAGGCTTTCGCGCTAACATCGTGGTGCTTGAAGAAAGAAGCCTTTGGAGACATGTGCGTTGCTATATAAGGTAGGCGTCTTACACTCACCTCTCACGAAACCAAACTGTAGGGAACTAGTCTTTCCACTACCGCCTCCGGGGAAGAAGTTGGAAGAACTTTCCGACGTTCAAAGTGAAGGCACAAATGCTGGGCCGTCTACCACTGTTTGAGAGAGGAGTTGTGTCTCAAGCTCCTGTCAACCCAGATCTTGCTTCGGGAAGAGAGAAGCGTTTTCAGGACTTCGTGTGAAAGCGTAAGGACAATGCCATAGGCTGAATGGTGAAGGAAAATGTGGGTCGAATGCGACCACCAACTAACAAGTTGTCCCCTAGGGAGGTGTGTGTCTGGAAATGGGAGGAAGCGTAAGGAACGAGCTGTACACTTAAGTCTAAGAGACAATGCTGTGGAGGAGCCGTCCTTCGACTCCCCGCCTCCTTTCCTAAGGATCGAAGCAGCTTGACGCCGAGTGTGAACGGAAGCAGAGGAAAAGCCTGCTATACCTTACTCGGGGAACCACTTTGTATGGAGGGCTTCTCTCAATGAACACCACGGCTCACGACGCTAGAAGGGTTTTCAAACGTACGTGAGTTCGCCAAAGGAAAGCCACAGACTACACTGTGCGAAACAAGTCTGTGTCAAACCGCGCCTTCGAGCTTCCATCTGGCTTCACGGGGAAAACCTAGTCACAACATGAACGTGTGGAGCCCTAAACAGGCGGCGTGCACGTCGGTCTGAAGAAACACCACTGCAGAGAAACCGTGTTTCTCCCAACCTCTTCCCTGAAAATGGTAGTCTATTCCAAGGTAAGTGTGACAGCGCAAGGCATGTGCCCCATGCCTGCGCCACGGAAATAAGGAGTGGAGATTGTCTCTCCCGGTTCAAACCTTGTTCCGTGAGAAATGTTTTCAAGAGTACGAGAGAGAGCAGAGGGAAAAGGTCATGCCTTTAAGTCTGAGAAGGAAACCCTGGAAAGCCGTACGCCTACGTATGAGCGGCATTCTGGCGCGAACGTGTGAAGGCATAAAGAATGTGTCCTGGGACGGTGCTTGACAAACCCCTTGTGAAGAAGTCTTCCCTCAGCTATCATATGGTTTCAGGAAGATAAAAGTGTTTTCCGCCGTGGGCGTGAAGGCACGAGGGACGTGCCCTAGAGTGAGCTGTCCGTTTCGAATGTGCCGCCCGTCGTTCCACGAAGAAGGGTGAGTATGGAAATGTATGATGTGAGGAAGCATAGGGAAGATTGCCTACGGGTGTTTAACTCTAAGGACAAATCTAGAGGGTTGCCGTCCGTCGACGACCAGCTCTTTCCCTACGGATGGAAGCGCCGTGTTAAAGCTTAGGGCGAGAGAAAAGAGACGGAATGCGAGATACACCACAGTGGGGAACACGTTGTGTGGAGGGCTTCTCTCCACCAAAGTCTTGGGTCACGAATTTGGAAGGGCCTTCAAATGTACGTGAGCTAGCGTCAGCAGAGCCTTCCACTGAACTCAGAGAAACGAGGCCGCGTCAAACATGATTTCGTGCTAACCCCTTGGTTCGCGAAGCGCGAAGCCTTTTGAGATATGTGTGTGAGGGTCTTGCACTCACCTCTCAAGAAACAAAACGGTAGAGCAATAGTCTTCCCACTACCATCTACAGGGAAGAAGACGGAGGAAATGTCCCACGTTAAAAGTGAAGGCGCAAGTTACTGTGCCATAGAGCCCTGCTTGGGAAAGAACTTGTGTCGAAAGCTTCTCCCAACTCAGATCTTGTTTCGGGAAGATAGAAGCGCTGTCGGTACTTTGTGTGAAAACACAAGGAAAATGCCACACGCTGAATTGTGAAGAGAAATGTGGGTCGAACGTGACCACCAACACACTCGTTGTCCCCTAGAGAGGTGTGTGTCTGGAAGTGGGAGGAAGCGTAACGGACGTGCTATACACTTAACTCCAAGAAACAACGCTGTGGAGGTGCGGTCCTTCGACTGCCCTTCTTCTTTGCTAAGGAACGAAGCGGCTTGAAGCCAAGTGTGAAAGGAAACGGAGGGCAAGGAAGGGTGATATGCCTCACTCGCGGCACAACTTCTGATGGAGGGCTTTTCTCAACGAACACCATGTGTCACGAAGATAGAAGGGTTTGCGAAAGTATGTGACTTCGCCAAAGGAAAGGCATACACGAATCTCGGCGAACCACGTCTGTGTCGATCGCGACTTCGAGCTTCCATCTGGGTTCCCGAGGAACCCATAGTCACATAATGTATGTGTTGTATCCTACTGCAGAAACACCACTGCAGAGAAACCGTGCGTCTACTATCACCTTCCCTGAAACTGGTAGACTTTTGCAATGGAAGTGGGAAATCGCAAGGAATGTGCCCCGTGCCTGTGCCACGGAAGTAACTAGTGTAAATGTCTGTCGCGATTGGAATCCTGTTCCGTGAGAAGCGTTTCCAAGAGTATGAGAGAGAGCAGATGGAAAAGGTCATGGTTTGAAGCGTGAGAAGGAGACCCGTCAGGAAAGCCATACACGTAAGTCGGGGAAGCACTTTCGCGTGACATGGTGAAGGCATCTAGAATGTGCCCTGTGACGGTGCTCGAGAAACCACTTGTGAAGAAGGCTTCCCTCAACTGCCGTATCGTTTCCGTAGGAGGAAACTGTTTTCCGTAGTGGGTGTGAAGGCATAAGGGACGTAGACGAGACTTCGCTCTCCGCTTCGAAGGTGCCTGCCGTCGTTACACGAAGAAGGATGTGTATGGAAATGGATGACTGCGGAAGCATAAGGAAGATGGCATGCGTTTGTTTAACTCTAAGAACAAGTCTCGAGGGTTCCCGTCCTTCGACTACCATCTCTTCTCGTAAGGATGCGAAGCCGCTCCTTAAACCTCGTGTGAACGAAAAGAGATGGAACGCGCGATACCGCACAGTGAGGAACACGTTGTGCGGAGGGTTTCTCTCCATTACGTCCTGTGTCATGGAGGTGGATGGGTCTTGCAATGTACGTGGGCTAGCCTCAGTAGCAGTAGTAGCCTGACACTGAATTCTGAGAAACAAGGCCATGTCAAACAGGCTTTCGCGCTAACATCGTGGTGCTTGAAGAAAGAAGCCTTTGGAGACATGTGCGTTGCTATATAAGGTAGGCGTCTTACACTCACCTCTCACGAAACCAAACTGTAGGGAACTAGTCTTTCCACTACCGCCTCCGGGGAAGAAGTTGGAAGAACTTTCCGACGTTCAAAGTGAAGGCACAAATGCTGGGCCGTCTACCACTGTTTGAGAGAGGAGTTGTGTCTCAAGCTCCTGTCAACCCAGATCTTGCTTCGGGAAGAGAGAAGCGTTTTCAGGACTTCGTGTGAAAGCGTAAGGACAATGCCATAGGCTGAATGGTGAAGGAAAATGTGGGTCGAATGCGACCACCAACTAACAAGTTGTCCCCTAGGGAGGTGTGTGTCTGGAAATGGGAGGAAGCGTAAGGAACGAGCTGTACACTTAAGTCTAAGAGACAATGCTGTGGAGGAGCCGTCCTTCGACTCCCCGCCTCCTTTCCTAAGGATCGAAGCAGCTTGACGCCGAGTGTGAACGGAAGCAGAGGAAAAGCCTGCTATACCTTACTCGGGGAACCACTTTGTATGGAGGGCTTCTCTCAATGAACACCACGGCTCACGACGCTAGAAGGGTTTTCAAACGTACGTGAGTTCGCCAAAGGAAAGCCACAGACTACACTGTGCGAAACAAGTCTGTGTCAAACCGCGCCTTCGAGCTTCCATCTGGCTTCACGGGGAAAACCTAGTCACAACATGAACGTGTGGAGCCCTAAACAGGCGGCGTGCACGTCGGTCTGAAGAAACACCACTGCAGAGAAACCGTGTTTCTCCCAACCTCTTCCCTGAAAATGGTAGTCTATTCCAAGGTAAGTGTGACAGCGCAAGGCATGTGCCCCATGCCTGCGCCACGGAAATAAGGAGTGGAGATTGTCTCTCCCGGTTCAAACCTTGTTCCGTGAGAAATGTTTTCAAGAGTACGAGAGAGAGCAGAGGGAAAAGGTCATGCCTTTAAGTCTGAGAAGGAAACCCTGGAAAGCCGTACGCCTACGTATGAGCGGCATTCTGGCGCGAACGTGTGAAGGCATAAAGAATGTGTCCTGGGACGGTGCTTGACAAACCCCTTGTGAAGAAGTCTTCCCTCAGCTATCATATGGTTTCAGGAAGATAAAAGTGTTTTCCGCCGTGGGCGTGAAGGCACGAGGGACGTGCCCTAGAGTGAGCTGTCCGTTTCGAATGTGCCGCCCGTCGTTCCACGAAGAAGGGTGAGTATGGAAATGTATGATGTGAGGAAGCATAGGGAAGATTGCCTACGGGTGTTTAACTCTAAGGACAAATCTAGAGGGTTGCCGTCCGTCGACGACCAGCTCTTTCCCTACGGATGGAAGCGCCGTGTTAAAGCTTAGGGCGAGAGAAAAGAGACGGAATGCGAGATACACCACAGTGGGGAACACGTTGTGTGGAGGGCTTCTCTCCACCAAAGTCTTGGGTCACGAATTTGGAAGGGCCTTCAAATGTACGTGAGCTAGCGTCAGCAGAGCCTTCCACTGAACTCAGAGAAACGAGGCCGCGTCAAACATGATTTCGTGCTAACCCCTTGGTTCGCGAAGCGCGAAGCCTTTTGAGATATGTGTGTGAGGGTCTTGCACTCACCTCTCAAGAAACAAAACGGTAGAGCAATAGTCTTCCCACTACCATCTACAGGGAAGAAGACGGAGGAAATGTCCCACGTTAAAAGTGAAGGCGCAAGTTACTGTGCCATAGAGCCCTGCTTGGGAAAGAACTTGTGTCGAAAGCTTCTCCCAACTCAGATCTTGTTTCGGGAAGATAGAAGCGCTGTCGGTACATTGTGTGAAAACACAAGGAAAATGCCACACGCTGAATTGTGAAGAGAAATGTGGGTCGAACGTGACCACCAACACACTCGTTGTCCCCTAGAGAGGTGTGTGTCTGGAAGTGGGAGGAAGCGTAACGGACGTGCTATACACTTAACTCCAAGAAACAACGCTGTGGAGGTGCGGTCCTTCGACTGCCCTTCTTCTTTGCTAAGGAACGAAGCGGCTTGAAGCCAAGTGTGAAAGGAAACGGAGGGCAAGGAAGGGTGATATACCTCACTCGCGGCACAACTTCTGATGGAGGGCTTTTCTCAACGAACACCATGTGTCACGAAGATAGAAGGGTTTGCGAAAGTATGTGACTTCGCCAAAGGAAAGGCATACACGAATCTCGGCGAACCACGTCTGTGTCGATCGCGACTTCGAGCTTCCATCTGGGTTCCCGAGGAACCCATAGTCACATAATGTATGTGTTGTATCCTACTGCAGAAACACCACTGCAGAGAAACCGTGCGTCTACTATCACCTTCCCTGAAACTGGTAGACTTTTGCAATGGAAGTGGGAAATCGCAAGGAATGTGCCCCGTGCCTGTGCCACGGAAGTAACTAGTGTAAATGTCTGTCGCGATTGGAATCCTGTTCCGTGAGAAGCGTTTCCAAGAGTATGAGAGAGAGCAGATGGAAAAGGTCATGGTTTGAAGCGTGAGAAGGAGACCCGTCAGGAAAGCCATACACGTAAGTCGGGGAAGCACTTTCGCGTGACATGGTGAAGGCATCTAGAATGTGCCCTGTGACGGTGCTCGAGAAACCACTTGTGAAGAAGGCTTCCCTCAACTGCCGTATCGTTTCCGTAGGAGGAAACTGTTTTCCGTAGTGGGTGTGAAGGCATAAGGGACGTAGACGAGACTTCGCTCTCCGCTTCGAAGGTGCCTGCCGTCGTTACACGAAGAAGGATGTGTATGGAAATGGATGACTGCGGAAGCATAAGGAAGATGGCATGCGTTTGTTTAACTCTAAGAACAAGTCTCGAGGGTTCCCGTCCTTCGACTACCATCTCTTCTCGTAAGGATGCGAAGCCGCTCCTTAAACCTCGTGTGAACGAAAAGAGATGGAACGCGCGATACCGCACAGTGAGGAACACGTTGTGCGGAGGGTTTCTCTCCATTACGTCCTGTGTCATGGAGGTGGATGGGTCTTGCAATGTACGTGGGCTAGCCTCAGTAGCAGTAGTAGCCTGACACTGAATTCTGAGAAACAAGGCCATGTCAAACAGGCTTTCGCGCTAACATCGTGGTGCTTGAAGAAAGAAGCCTTTGGAGACATGTGCGTTGCTATATAAGGTAGGCGTCTTACACTCACCTCTCACGAAACCAAACTGTAGGGAACTAGTCTTTCCACTACCGCCTCCGGGGAAGAAGTTGGAAGAACTTTCCGACGTTCAAAGTGAAGGCACAAATGCTGGGCCGTCTACCACTGTTTGAGAGAGGAGTTGTGTCTCAAGCTCCTGTCAACCCAGATCTTGCTTCGGGAAGAGAGAAGCGTTTTCAGGACTTCGTGTGAAAGCGTAAGGACAATGCCATAGGCTGAATGGTGAAGGAAAATGTGGGTCGAATGCGACCACCAACTAACAAGTTGTCCCCTAGGGAGGTGTGTGTCTGGAAATGGGAGGAAGCGTAAGGAACGAGCTGTACACTTAAGTCTAAGAGACAATGCTGTGGAGGAGCGGTCCTTCGACTCCCCGCCTCCTTTCCTAAGGATCGAAGCAGCTTGACGCCGAGTGTGAACGGAAGCAGAGGAAAAGCCTGCTATACCTTACTCGGGGAACCACTTTGTATGGAGGGCTTCTCTCAATGAACACCACGGCTCACGACGCTAGAAGGGTTTTCAAACGTACGTGAGTTCGCCAAAGGAAAGCCACAGACTACACTGTGCGAAACAAGTCTGTGTCAAACCGCGCCTTCGAGCTTCCATCTGGCTTCACGGGGAAAACCTAGTCACAACATGAACGTGTGGAGCCCTAAACAGGCGGCGTGCACGTCGGTCTGAAGAAACACCACTGCAGAGAAACCGTGTTTCTCCCAACCTCTTCCCTGAAAATGGTAGTCTATTCCAAGGTAAGTGTGACAGCGCAAGGCATGTGCCCCATGCCTGCGCCACGGAAATAAGGAGTGGAGATTGTCTCTCCCGGTTCAAACCTTGTTCCGTGAGAAATGTTTTCAAGAGTACGAGAGAGAGCAGAGGGAAAAGGTCATGCCTTTAAGTCTGAGAAGGAAACCCTGGAAAGCCGTACGCCTACGTATGAGCGGCATTCTGGCGCGAACGTGTGAAGGCATAAAGAATGTGTCCTGGGACGGTGCTTGACAAACCCCTTGTGAAGAAGTCTTCCCTCAGCTATCATATGGTTTCAGGAAGATAAAAGTGTTTTCCGCCGTGGGCGCGAAGGCACGAGGGACGTGCCCTAGAGTGAGCTGTCCGTTTCGAATGTGCCGCCCGTCGTTCCACGAAGAAGGGTGAGTATGGAAATGTATGATGTGAGGAAGCATAGGGAAGATTGCCTACGGGTGTTTAACTCTAAGGACAAATCTAGAGGGTTGCCGTCCGTCGACGACCAGCTCTTTCCCTACGGATGGAAGCGCCGTGTTAAAGCTTAGGGCGAGAGAAAAGAGACGGAATGCGAGATACACCACAGTGGGGAACACGTTGTGTGGAGGGCTTCTCTCCACCAAAGTCTTGGGTCACGAATTTGGAAGGGCCTTCAAATGTACGTGAGCTAGCGTCAGCAGAGCCTTCCACTGAACTCAGAGAAACGAGGCCGCGTCAAACATGATTTCGTGCTAACCCCTTGGTTCGCGAAGCGCGAAGCCTTTTGAGATATGTGTGTGAGGGTCTTGCACTCACCTCTCAAGAAACAAAACGGTAGAGCAATAGTCTTCCCACTACCATCTACAGGGAAGAAGACGGAGGAAATGTCCCACGTTAAAAGTGAAGGCGCAAGTTACTGTGCCATAGAGCCCTGCTTGGGAAAGAACTTGTGTCGAAAGCTTCTCCCAACTCAGATCTTGTTTCGGGAAGATAGAAGCGCTGTCGGTACTTTGTGTGAAAACACAAGGAAAATGCCACACGCTGAATTGTGAAGAGAAATGTGGGTCGAACGTGACCACCAACACACTCGTTGTCCCCTAGAGAGGTGTGTGTCTGGAAGTGGGAGGAAGCGTAACGGACGTGCTATACACTTAACTCCAAGAAACAACGCTGTGGAGGTGCGGTCCTTCGACTGCCCTTCTTCTTTGCTAAGGAACGAAGCGGCTTGAAGCCAAGTGTGAAAGGAAACGGAGGGCAAGGAAGGGTGATATACCTCACTCGCGGCACAACTTCTGATGGAGGGCTTTTCTCAACGAACACCATGTGTCACGAAGATAGAAGGGTTTGCGAAAGTATGTGACTTCGCCAAAGGAAAGGCATACACGAATCTCGGCGAACCACGTCTGTGTCGATCGCGACTTCGAGCTTCCATCTGGGTTCCCGAGGAACCCATAGTCACATAATGTATGTGTTGTATCCTACTGCAGAAACACCACTGCAGAGAAACCGTGCGTCTACTATCACCTTCCCTGAAACTGGTAGACTTTTGCAATGGAAGTGGGAAATCGCAAGGAATGTGCCCCGTGCCTGTGCCACGGAAGTAACTAGTGTAAATGTCTGTCGCGATTGGAATCCTGTTCCGTGAGAAGCGTTTCCAAGAGTATGAGAGAGAGCAGATGGAAAAGGTCATGGTTTGAAGCGTGAGAAGGAGACCCGTCAGGAAAGCCATACACGTAAGTCGGGGAAGCACTTTCGCGTGACATGGTGAAGGCATCTAGAATGTGCCCTGTGACGGTGCTCGAGAAACCACTTGTGAAGAAGGCTTCCCTCAACTGCCGTATCGTTTCCGTAGGAGGAAACTGTTTTCCGTAGTGGGTGTGAAGGCATAAGGGACGTAGACGAGACTTCGCTCTCCGCTTCGAAGGTGCCTGCCGTCGTTACACGAAGAAGGATGTGTATGGAAATGGATGACTGCGGAAGCATAAGGAAGATGGCATGCGTTTGTTTAACTCTAAGAACAAGTCTCGAGGGTTCCCGTCCTTCGACTACCATCTCTTCTCGTAAGGATGCGAAGCCGCTCCTTAAACCTCGTGTGAACGAAAAGAGATGGAACGCGCGATACCGCACAGTGAGGAACACGTTGTGCGGAGGGTTTCTCTCCATTACGTCCTGTGTCATGGAGGTGGATGGGTCTTGCAATGTACGTGGGCTAGCCTCAGTAGCAGTAGTAGCCTGACACTGAATTCTGAGAAACAAGGCCATGTCAAACAGGCTTTCGCGCTAACATCGTGGTGCTTGAAGAAAGAAGCCTTTGGAGACATGTGCGTTGCTATATAAGGTAGGCGTCTTACACTCACCTCTCACGAAACCAAACTGTAGGGAACTAGTCTTTCCACTACCGCCTCCGGGGAAGAAGTTGGAAGAACTTTCCGACGTTCAAAGTGAAGGCACAAATGCTGGGCCGTCTACCACTGTTTGAGAGAGGAGTTGTGTCTCAAGCTCCTGTCAACCCAGATCTTGCTTCGGGAAGAGAGAAGCGTTTTCAGGACTTCGTGTGAAAGCGTAAGGACAATGCCATAGGCTGAATGGTGAAGGAAAATGTGGGTCGAATGCGACCACCAACTAACAAGTTGTCCCCTAGGGAGGTGTGTGTCTGGAAATGGGAGGAAGCGTAAGGAACGAGCTGTACACTTAAGTCTAAGAGACAATGCTGTGGAGGAGCCGTCCTTCGACTCCCCGCCTCCTTTCCTAAGGATCGAAGCAGCTTGACGCCGAGTGTGAACGGAAGCAGAGGAAAAGCCTGCTATACCTTACTCGGGGAACCACTTTGTATGGAGGGCTTCTCTCAATGAACACCACGGCTCACGACGCTAGAAGGGTTTTCAAACGTACGTGAGTTCGCCAAAGGAAAGCCACAGACTACACTGTGCGAAACAAGTCTGTGTCAAACCGCGCCTTCGAGCTTCCATCTGGCTTCACGGGGAAAACCTAGTCACAACATGAACGTGTGGAGCCCTAAACAGGCGGCGTGCACGTCGGTCTGAAGAAACACCACTGCAGAGAAACCGTGTTTCTCCCAACCTCTTCCCTGAAAATGGTAGTCTATTCCAAGGTAAGTGTGACAGCGCAAGGCATGTGCCCCATGCCTGCGCCACGGAAATAAGGAGTGGAGATTGTCTCTCCCGGTTCAAACCTTGTTCCGTGAGAAATGTTTTCAAGAGTACGAGAGAGAGCAGAGGGAAAAGGTCATGCCTTTAAGTCTGAGAAGGAAACCCTGGAAAGCCGTACGCCTACGTATGAGCGGCATTCTGGCGCGAACGTGTGAAGGCATAAAGAATGTGTCCTGGGACGGTGCTTGACAAACCCCTTGTGAAGAAGTCTTCCCTCAGCTATCATATGGTTTCAGGAAGATAAAAGTGTTTTCCGCCGTGGGCGCGAAGGCACGAGGGACGTGCCCTAGAGTGAGCTGTCCGTTTCGAATGTGCCGCCCGTCGTTCCACGAAGAAGGGTGAGTATGGAAATGTATGATGTGAGGAAGCATAGGGAAGATTGCCTACGGGTGTTTAACTCTAAGGACAAATCTAGAGGGTTGCCGTCCGTCGACGACCAGCTCTTTCCCTACGGATGGAAGCGCCGTGTTAAAGCTTAGGGCGAGAGAAAAGAGACGGAATGCGAGATACACCACAGTGGGGAACACGTTGTGTGGAGGGCTTCTCTCCACCAAAGTCTTGGGTCACGAATTTGGAAGGGCCTTCAAATGTACGTGAGCTAGCGTCAGCAGAGCCTTCCACTGAACTCAGAGAAACGAGGCCGCGTCAAACATGATTTCGTGCTAACCCCTTGGTTCGCGAAGCGCGAAGCCTTTTGAGATATGTGTGTGAGGGTCTTGCACTCACCTCTCAAGAAACAAAACGGTAGAGCAATAGTCTTCCCACTACCATCTACAGGGAAGAAGACGGAGGAAATGTCCCACGTTAAAAGTGAAGGCGCAAGTTACTGTGCCATAGAGCCCTGCTTGGGAAAGAACTTGTGTCGAAAGCTTCTCCCAACTCAGATCTTGTTTCGGGAAGATAGAAGCGCTGTCGGTACTTTGTGTGAAAACACAAGGAAAATGCCACACGCTGAATTGTGAAGAGAAATGTGGGTCGAACGTGACCACCAACACACTCGTTGTCCCCTAGAGAGGTGTGTGTCTGGAAGTGGGAGGAAGCGTAACGGACGTGCTATACACTTAACTCCAAGAAACAACGCTGTGGAGGTGCGGTCCTTCGACTGCCCTTCTTCTTTGCTAAGGAACGAAGCGGCTTGAAGCCAAGTGTGAAAGGAAACGGAGGGCAAGGAAGGGTGATATACCTCACTCGCGGCACAACTTCTGATGGAGGGCTTTTCTCAACGAACACCATGTGTCACGAAGATAGAAGGGTTTGCGAAAGTATGTGACTTCGCCAAAGGAAAGGCATACACGAATCTCGGCGAACCACGTCTGTGTCGATCGCGACTTCGAGCTTCCATCTGGGTTCCCGAGGAACCCATAGTCACATAATGTATGTGTTGTATCCTACTGCAGAAACACCACTGCAGAGAAACCGTGCGTCTACTATCACCTTCCCTGAAACTGGTAGACTTTTGCAATGGAAGTGGGAAATCGCAAGGAATGTGCCCCGTGCCTGTGCCACGGAAGTAACTAGTGTAAATGTCTGTCGCGATTGGAATCCTGTTCCGTGAGAAGCGTTTCCAAGAGTATGAGAGAGAGCAGATGGAAAAGGTCATGGTTTGAAGCGTGAGAAGGAGACCCGTCAGGAAAGCCATACACGTAAGTCGGGGAAGCACTTTCGCGTGACATGGTGAAGGCATCTAGAATGTGCCCTGTGACGGTGCTCGAGAAACCACTTGTGAAGAAGGCTTCCCTCAACTGCCGTATCGTTTCCGTAGGAGGAAACTGTTTTCCGTAGTGGGTGTGAAGGCATAAGGGACGTAGACGAGACTTCGCTCTCCGCTTCGAAGGTGCCTGCCGTCGTTACACGAAGAAGGATGTGTATGGAAATGGATGACTGCGGAAGCATAAGGAAGATGGCATGCGTTTGTTTAACTCTAAGAACAAGTCTCGAGGGTTCCCGTCCTTCGACTACCATCTCTTCTCGTAAGGATGCGAAGCCGCTCCTTAAACCTCGTGTGAACGAAAAGAGATGGAACGCGCGATACCGCACAGTGAGGAACACGTTGTGCGGAGGGTTTCTCTCCATTACGTCCTGTGTCATGGAGGTGGATGGGTCTTGCAATGTACGTGGGCTAGCCTCAGTAGCAGTAGTAGCCTGACACTGAATTCTGAGAAACAAGGCCATGTCAAACAGGCTTTTGCGCTAACATCGTGGTGCTTGAAGAAAGAAGCCTTTGGAGACATGTGCGTTGCTATATAAGGTAGGCGTCTTACACTCACCTCTCACGAAACCAAACTGTAGGGAACTAGTCTTTCCACTACCGCCTCCGGGGAAGAAGTTGGAAGAACTTTCCGACGTTCAAAGTGAAGGCACAAATGCTGGGCCGTCTACCACTGTTTGAGAGAGGAGTTGTGTCTCAAGCTCCTGTCAACCCAGATCTTGCTTCGGGAAGAGAGAAGCGTTTTCAGGACTTCGTGTGAAAGCGTAAGGACAATGCCATAGGCTGAATGGTGAAGGAAAATGTGGGTCGAATGCGACCACCAACTAACAAGTTGTCCCCTAGGGAGGTGTGTGTCTGGAAATGGGAGGAAGCGTAAGGAACGAGCTGTACACTTAAGTCTAAGAGACAATGCTGTGGAGGAGCCGTCCTTCGACTCCCCGCCTCCTTTCCTAAGGATCGAAGCAGCTTGACGCCGAGTGTGAACGGAAGCAGAGGAAAAGCCTGCTATACCTTACTCGGGGAACCACTTTGTATGGAGGGCTTCTCTCAATGAACACCACGGCTCACGACGCTAGAAGGGTTTTCAAACGTACGTGAGTTCGCCAAAGGAAAGCCACAGACTACACTGTGCGAAACAAGTCTGTGTCAAACCGCGCCTTCGAGCTTCCATCTGGCTTCACGGGGAAAACCTAGTCACAACATGAACGTGTGGAGCCCTAAACAGGCGGCGTGCACGTCGGTCTGAAGAAACACCACTGCAGAGAAACCGTGTTTCTCCCAACCTCTTCCCTGAAAATGGTAGTCTATTCCAAGGTAAGTGTGACAGCGCAAGGCATGTGCCCCATGCCTGCGCCACGGAAATAAGGAGTGGAGATTGTCTCTCCCGGTTCAAACCTTGTTCCGTGAGAAATGTTTTCAAGAGTACGAGAGAGAGCAGAGGGAAAAGGTCATGCCTTTAAGTCTGAGAAGGAAACCCTGGAAAGCCGTACGCCTACGTATGAGCGGCATTCTGGCGCGAACGTGTGAAGGCATAAAGAATGTGTCCTGGGACGGTGCTTGACAAACCCCTTGTGAAGAAGTCTTCCCTCAGCTATCATATGGTTTCAGGAAGATAAAAGTGTTTTCCGCCGTGGGCGCGAAGGCACGAGGGACGTGCCCTAGAGTGAGCTGTCCGTTTCGAATGTGCCGCCCGTCGTTCCACGAAGAAGGGTGAGTATGGAAATGTATGATGTGAGGAAGCATAGGGAAGATTGCCTACGGGTGTTTAACTCTAAGGACAAATCTAGAGGGTTGCCGTCCGTCGACGACCAGCTCTTTCCCTACGGATGGAAGCGCCGTGTTAAAGCTTAGGGCGAGAGAAAAGAGACGGAATGCGAGATACACCACAGTGGGGAACACGTTGTGTGGAGGGCTTCTCTCCACCAAAGTCTTGGGTCACGAATTTGGAAGGGCCTTCAAATGTACGTGAGCTAGCGTCAGCAGAGCCTTCCACTGAACTCAGAGAAACGAGGCCGCGTCAAACATGATTTCGTGCTAACCCCTTGGTTCGCGAAGCGCGAAGCCTTTTGAGATATGTGTGTGAGGGTCTTGCACTCACCTCTCAAGAAACAAAACGGTAGAGCAATAGTCTTCCCACTACCATCTACAGGGAAGAAGACGGAGGAAATGTCCCACGTTAAAAGTGAAGGCGCAAGTTACTGTGCCATAGAGCCCTGCTTGGGAAAGAACTTGTGTCGAAAGCTTCTCCCAACTCAGATCTTGTTTCGGGAAGATAGAAGCGCTGTCGGTACTTTGTGTGAAAACACAAGGAAAATGCCACACGCTGAATTGTGAAGAGAAATGTGGGTCGAACGTGACCACCAACACACTCGTTGTCCCCTAGAGAGGTGTGTGTCTGGAAGTGGGAGGAAGCGTA
This sequence comes from Eumetopias jubatus, assembly GCF_037043125.1. Classification (NCBI taxonomy): domain Eukaryota; kingdom Metazoa; phylum Chordata; class Mammalia; order Carnivora; family Otariidae; genus Eumetopias; species Eumetopias jubatus. The sequence goes on along the minus strand of NW_028275053.1, from coordinate 51,529 downwards.
ACGGACGTGCTATACACTTAACTCCAAGAAACAACGCTGTGGAGGTGCGGTCCTTCGACTGCCCTTCTTCTTTGCTAAGGAACGAAGCGGCTTGAAGCCAAGTGTGAAAGGAAACGGAGGGCAAGGAAGGGTGATATACCTCACTCGCGGCACAACTTCTGATGGAGGGCTTTTCTCAACGAACACCATGTGTCACGAAGATAGAAGGGTTTGCGAAAGTATGTGACTTCGCCAAAGGAAAGGCATACACGAATCTCGGCGAACCACGTCTGTGTCGATCGCGACTTCGAGCTTCCATCTGGGTTCCCGAGGAACCCATAGTCACATAATGTATGTGTTGTATCCTACTGCAGAAACACCACTGCAGAGAAACCGTGCGTCTACTATCACCTTCCCTGAAACTGGTAGACTTTTGCAATGGAAGTGGGAAATCGCAAGGAATGTGCCCCGTGCCTGTGCCACGGAAGTAACTAGTGTAAATGTCTGTCGCGATTGGAATCCTGTTCCGTGAGAAGCGTTTCCAAGAGTATGAGAGAGAGCAGATGGAAAAGGTCATGGTTTGAAGCGTGAGAAGGAGACCCGTCAGGAAAGCCATACACGTAAGTCGGGGAAGCACTTTCGCGTGACATGGTGAAGGCATCTAGAATGTGCCCTGTGACGGTGCTCGAGAAACCACTTGTGAAGAAGGCTTCCCTCAACTGCCGTATCGTTTCCGTAGGAGGAAACTGTTTTCCGTAGTGGGTGTGAAGGCATAAGGGACGTAGACGAGACTTCGCTCTCCGCTTCGAAGGTGCCTGCCGTCGTTACACGAAGAAGGATGTGTATGGAAATGGATGACTGCGGAAGCATAAGGAAGATGGCATGCGTTTGTTTAACTCTAAGAACAAGTCTCGAGGGTTCCCGTCCTTCGACTACCATCTCTTCTCGTAAGGATGCGAAGCCGCTCCTTAAACCTCGTGTGAACGAAAAGAGATGGAACGCGCGATACCGCACAGTGAGGAACACGTTGTGCGGAGGGTTTCTCTCCATTACGTCCTGTGTCATGGAGGTGGATGGGTCTTGCAATGTACGTGGGCTAGCCTCAGTAGCAGTAGTAGCCTGACACTGAATTCTGAGAAACAAGGCCATGTCAAACAGGCTTTCGCGCTAACATCGTGGTGCTTGAAGAAAGAAGCCTTTGGAGACATGTGCGTTGCTATATAAGGTAGGCGTCTTACACTCACCTCTCACGAAACCAAACTGTAGGGAACTAGTCTTTCCACTACCGCCTCCGGGGAAGAAGTTGGAAGAACTTTCCGACGTTCAAAGTGAAGGCACAAATGCTGGGCCGTCTACCACTGTTTGAGAGAGGAGTTGTGTCTCAAGCTCCTGTCAACCCAGATCTTGCTTCGGGAAGAGAGAAGCGTTTTCAGGACTTCGTGTGAAAGCGTAAGGACAATGCCATAGGCTGAATGGTGAAGGAAAATGTGGGTCGAATGCGACCACCAACTAACAAGTTGTCCCCTAGGGAGGTGTGTGTCTGGAAATGGGAGGAAGCGTAAGGAACGAGCTGTACACTTAAGTCTAAGAGACAATGCTGTGGAGGAGCGGTCCTTCGACTCCCCGCCTCCTTTCCTAAGGATCGAAGCAGCTTGACGCCGAGTGTGAACGGAAGCAGAGGAAAAGCCTGCTATACCTTACTCGGGGAACCACTTTGTATGGAGGGCTTCTCTCAATGAACACCACGGCTCACGACGCTAGAAGGGTTTTCAAACGTACGTGAGTTCGCCAAAGGAAAGCCACAGACTACACTGTGCGAAACAAGTCTGTGTCAAACCGCGCCTTCGAGCTTCCATCTGGCTTCACGGGGAAAACCTAGTCACAACATGAACGTGTGGAGCCCTAAACAGGCGGCGTGCACGTCGGTCTGAAGAAACGCCACTGCAGAGAAACCGTGTTTCTCCCAACCTCTTCCCTGAAAATGGTAGTCTATTCCAAGGTAAGTGTGACAGCGCAAGGCATGTGCCCCATGCCTGCGCCACGGAAATAAGGAGTGGAGATTGTCTCTCCCGGTTCAAACCTTGTTCCGTGAGAAATGTTTTCAAGAGTACGAGAGAGAGCAGAGGGAAAAGGTCATGCCTTTAAGTCTGAGAAGGAAACCCTGGAAAGCCGTACGCCTACGTATGAGCGGCATTCTGGCGCGAACGTGTGAAGGCATAAAGAATGTGTCCTGGGACGGTGCTTGACAAACCCCTTGTGAAGAAGTCTTCCCTCAGCTATCATATGGTTTCAGGAAGATAAAAGTGTTTTCCGCCGTGGGCGTGAAGGCACGAGGGACGTGCCCTAGAGTGAGCTGTCCGTTTCGAATGTGCCGCCCGTCGTTCCACGAAGAAGGGTGAGTATGGAAATGTATGATGTGAGGAAGCATAGGGAAGATTGCCTACGGGTGTTTAACTCTAAGGACAAATCTAGAGGGTTGCCGTCCGTCGACGACCAGCTCTTTCCCTACGGATGGAAGCGCCGTGTTAAAGCTTAGGGCGAGAGAAAAGAGACGGAATGCGAGATACACCACAGTGGGGAACACGTTGTGTGGAGGGCTTCTCTCCACCAAAGTCTTGGGTCACGAATTTGGAAGGGCCTTCAAATGTACGTGAGCTAGCGTCAGCAGAGCCTTCCACTGAACTCAGAGAAACGAGGCCGCGTCAAACATGATTTCGTGCTAACCCCTTGGTTCGCGAAGCGCGAAGCCTTTTGAGATATGTGTGTGAGGGTCTTGCACTCACCTCTCAAGAAACAAAACGGTAGAGCAATAGTCTTCCCACTACCATCTACAGGGAAGAAGACGGAGGAAATGTCCCACGTTAAAAGTGAAGGCGCAAGTTACTGTGCCATAGAGCCCTGCTTGGGAAAGAACTTGTGTCGAAAGCTTCTCCCAACTCAGATCTTGTTTCGGGAAGATAGAAGCGCTGTCGGTACTTTGTGTGAAAACACAAGGAAAATGCCACACGCTGAATTGTGAAGAGAAATGTGGGTCGAACGTGACCACCAACACACTCGTTGTCCCCTAGAGAGGTGTGTGTCTGGAAGTGGGAGGAAGCGTAACGGACGTGCTATACACTTAACTCCAAGAAACAACGCTGTGGAGGTGCGGTCCTTCGACTGCCCTTCTTCTTTGCTAAGGAACGAAGCGGCTTGAAGCCAAGTGTGAAAGGAAACGGAGGGCAAGGAAGGGTGATATGCCTCACTCGCGGCACAACTTCTGATGGAGGGCTTTTCTCAACGAACACCATGTGTCACGAAGATAGAAGGGTTTGCGAAAGTATGTGACTTCGCCAAAGGAAAGGCATACACGAATCTCGGCGAACCACGTCTGTGTCGATCGCGACTTCGAGCTTCCATCTGGGTTCCCGAGGAACCCATAGTCACATAATGTATGTGTTGTATCCTACTGCAGAAACACCACTGCAGAGAAACCGTGCGTCTACTATCACCTTCCCTGAAACTGGTAGACTTTTGCAATGGAAGTGGGAAATCGCAAGGAATGTGCCCCGTGCCTGTGCCACGGAAGTAACTAGTGTAAATGTCTGTCGCGATTGGAATCCTGTTCCGTGAGAAGCGTTTCCAAGAGTATGAGAGAGAGCAGATGGAAAAGGTCATGGTTTGAAGCGTGAGAAGGAGACCCGTCAGGAAAGCCATACACGTAAGTCGGGGAAGCACTTTCGCGTGACATGGTGAAGGCATCTAGAATGTGCCCTGTGACGGTGCTCGAGAAACCACTTGTGAAGAAGGCTTCCCTCAACTGCCGTATCGTTTCCGTAGGAGGAAACTGTTTTCCGTAGTGGGTGTGAAGGCATAAGGGACGTAGACGAGACTTCGCTCTCCGCTTCGAAGGTGCCTGCCGTCGTTACACGAAGAAGGATGTGTATGGAAATGGATGACTGCGGAAGCATAAGGAAGATGGCATGCGTTTGTTTAACTCTAAGAACAAGTCTCGAGGGTTCCCGTCCTTCGACTACCATCTCTTCTCGTAAGGATGCGAAGCCGCTCCTTAAACCTCGTGTGAACGAAAAGAGATGGAACGCGCGATACCGCACAGTGAGGAACACGTTGTGCGGAGGGTTTCTCTCCATTACGTCCTGTGTCATGGAGGTGGATGGGTCTTGCAATGTACGTGGGCTAGCCTCAGTAGCAGTAGTAGCCTGACACTGAATTCTGAGAAACAAGGCCATGTCAAACAGGCTTTCGCGCTAACATCGTGGTGCTTGAAGAAAGAAGCCTTTGGAGACATGTGCGTTGCTATATAAGGTAGGCGTCTTACACTCACCTCTCACGAAACCAAACTGTAGGGAACTAGTCTTTCCACTACCGCCTCCGGGGAAGAAGTTGGAAGAACTTTCCGACGTTCAAAGTGAAGGCACAAATGCTGGGCCGTCTACCACTGTTTGAGAGAGGAGTTGTGTCTCAAGCTCCTGTCAACCCAGATCTTGCTTCGGGAAGAGAGAAGCGTTTTCAGGACTTCGTGTGAAAGCGTAAGGACAATGCCATAGGCTGAATGGTGAAGGAAAATGTGGGTCGAATGCGACCACCAACTAACAAGTTGTCCCCTAGGGAGGTGTGTGTCTGGAAATGGGAGGAAGCGTAAGGAACGAGCTGTACACTTAAGTCTAAGAGACAATGCTGTGGAGGAGCCGTCCTTCGACTCCCCGCCTCCTTTCCTAAGGATCGAAGCAGCTTGACGCCGAGTGTGAACGGAAGCAGAGGAAAAGCCTGCTATACCTTACTCGGGGAACCACTTTGTATGGAGGGCTTCTCTCAATGAACACCACGGCTCACGACGCTAGAAGGGTTTTCAAACGTACGTGAGTTCGCCAAAGGAAAGCCACAGACTACACTGTGCGAAACAAGTCTGTGTCAAACCGCGCCTTCGAGCTTCCATCTGGCTTCACGGGGAAAACCTAGTCACAACATGAACGTGTGGAGCCCTAAACAGGCGGCGTGCACGTCGGTCTGAAGAAACACCACTGCAGAGAAACCGTGTTTCTCCCAACCTCTTCCCTGAAAATGGTAGTCTATTCCAAGGTAAGTGTGACAGCGCAAGGCATGTGCCCCATGCCTGCGCCACGGAAATAAGGAGTGGAGATTGTCTCTCCCGGTTCAAACCTTGTTCCGTGAGAAATGTTTTCAAGAGTACGAGAGAGAGCAGAGGGAAAAGGTCATGCCTTTAAGTCTGAGAAGGAAACCCTGGAAAGCCGTACGCCTACGTATGAGCGGCATTCTGGCGCGAACGTGTGAAGGCATAAAGAATGTGTCCTGGGACGGTGCTTGACAAACCCCTTGTGAAGAAGTCTTCCCTCAGCTATCATATGGTTTCAGGAAGATAAAAGTGTTTTCCGCCGTGGGCGCGAAGGCACGAGGGACGTGCCCTAGAGTGAGCTGTCCGTTTCGAATGTGCCGCCCGTCGTTCCACGAAGAAGGGTGAGTATGGAAATGTATGATGTGAGGAAGCATAGGGAAGATTGCCTACGGGTGTTTAACTCTAAGGACAAATCTAGAGGGTTGCCGTCCGTCGACGACCAGCTCTTTCCCTACGGATGGAAGCGCCGTGTTAAAGCTTAGGGCGAGAGAAAAGAGACGGAATGCGAGATACACCACAGTGGGGAACACGTTGTGTGGAGGGCTTCTCTCCACCAAAGTCTTGGGTCACGAATTTGGAAGGGCCTTCAAATGTACGTGAGCTAGCGTCAGCAGAGCCTTCCACTGAACTCAGAGAAACGAGGCCGCGTCAAACATGATTTCGTGCTAACCCCTTGGTTCGCGAAGCGCGAAGCCTTTTGAGATATGTGTGTGAGGGTCTTGCACTCACCTCTCAAGAAACAAAACGGTAGAGCAATAGTCTTCCCACTACCATCTACAGGGAAGAAGACGGAGGAAATGTCCCACGTTAAAAGTGAAGGCGCAAGTTACTGTGCCATAGAGCCCTGCTTGGGAAAGAACTTGTGTCGAAAGCTTCTCCCAACTCAGATCTTGTTTCGGGAAGATAGAAGCGCTGTCGGTACTTTGTGTGAAAACACAAGGAAAATGCCACACGCTGAATTGTGAAGAGAAATGTGGGTCGAACGTGACCACCAACACACTCGTTGTCCCCTAGAGAGGTGTGTGTCTGGAAGTGGGAGGAAGCGTAACGGACGTGCTATACACTTAACTCCAAGAAACAACGCTGTGGAGGTGCGGTCCTTCGACTGCCCTTCTTCTTTGCTAAGGAACGAAGCGGCTTGAAGCCAAGTGTGAAAGGAAACGGAGGGCAAGGAAGGGTGATATACCTCACTCGCGGCACAACTTCTGATGGAGGGCTTTTCTCAACGAACACCATGTGTCACGAAGATAGAAGGGTTTGCGAAAGTATGTGACTTCGCCAAAGGAAAGGCATACACGAATCTCGGCGAACCACGTCTGTGTCGATCGCGACTTCGAGCTTCCATCTGGGTTCCCGAGGAACCCATAGTCACATAATGTATGTGTTGTATCCTACTGCAGAAACACCACTGCAGAGAAACCGTGCGTCTACTATCACCTTCCCTGAAACTGGTAGACTTTTGCAATGGAAGTGGGAAATCGCAAGGAATGTGCCCCGTGCCTGTGCCACGGAAGTAACTAGTGTAAATGTCTGTCGCGATTGGAATCCTGTTCCGTGAGAAGCGTTTCCAAGAGTATGAGAGAGAGCAGATGGAAAAGGTCATGGTTTGAAGCGTGAGAAGGAGACCCGTCAGGAAAGCCATACACGTAAGTCGGGGAAGCACTTTCGCGTGACATGGTGAAGGCATCTAGAATGTGCCCTGTGACGGTGCTCGAGAAACCACTTGTGAAGAAGGCTTCCCTCAACTGCCGTATCGTTTCCGTAGGAGGAAACTGTTTTCCGTAGTGGGTGTGAAGGCATAAGGGACGTAGACGAGACTTCGCTCTCCGCTTCGAAGGTGCCTGCCGTCGTTACACGAAGAAGGATGTGTATGGAAATGGATGACTGCGGAAGCATAAGGAAGATGGCATGCGTTTGTTTAACTCTAAGAACAAGTCTCGAGGGTTCCCGTCCTTCGACTACCATCTCTTCTCGTAAGGATGCGAAGCCGCTCCTTAAACCTCGTGTGAACGAAAAGAGATGGAACGCGCGATACCGCACAGTGAGGAACACGTTGTGCGGAGGGTTTCTCTCCATTACGTCCTGTGTCATGGAGGTGGATGGGTCTTGCAATGTACGTGGGCTAGCCTCAGTAGCAGTAGTAGCCTGACACTGAATTCTGAGAAACAAGGCCATGTCAAACAGGCTTTTGCGCTAACATCGTGGTGCTTGAAGAAAGAAGCCTTTGGAGACATGTGCGTTGCTATATAAGGTAGGCGTCTTACACTCACCTCTCACGAAACCAAACTGTAGGGAACTAGTCTTTCCACTACCGCCTCCGGGGAAGAAGTTGGAAGAACTTTCCGACGTTCAAAGTGAAGGCACAAATGCTGGGCCGTCTACCACTGTTTGAGAGAGGAGTTGTGTCTCAAGCTCCTGTCAACCCAGATCTTGCTTCGGGAAGAGAGAAGCGTTTTCAGGACTTCGTGTGAAAGCGTAAGGACAATGCCATAGGCTGAATGGTGAAGGAAAATGTGGGTCGAATGCGACCACCAACTAACAAGTTGTCCCCTAGGGAGGTGTGTGTCTGGAAATGGGAGGAAGCGTAAGGAACGAGCTGTACACTTAAGTCTAAGAGACAATGCTGTGGAGGAGCCGTCCTTCGACTCCCCGCCTCCTTTCCTAAGGATCGAAGCAGCTTGACGCCGAGTGTGAACGGAAGCAGAGGAAAAGCCTGCTATACCTTACTCGGGGAACCACTTTGTATGGAGGGCTTCTCTCAATGAACACCACGGCTCACGACGCTAGAAGGGTTTTCAAACGTACGTGAGTTCGCCAAAGGAAAGCCACAGACTACACTGTGCGAAACAAGTCTGTGTCAAACCGCGCCTTCGAGCTTCCATCTGGCTTCACGGGGAAAACCTAGTCACAACATGAACGTGTGGAGCCCTAAACAGGCGGCGTGCACGTCGGTCTGAAGAAACACCACTGCAGAGAAACCGTGTTTCTCCCAACCTCTTCCCTGAAAATGGTAGTCTATTCCAAGGTAAGTGTGACAGCGCAAGGCATGTGCCCCATGCCTGCGCCACGGAAATAAGGAGTGGAGATTGTCTCTCCCGGTTCAAACCTTGTTCCGTGAGAAATGTTTTCAAGAGTACGAGAGAGAGCAGAGGGAAAAGGTCATGCCTTTAAGTCTGAGAAGGAAACCCTGGAAAGCCGTACGCCTACGTATGAGCGGCATTCTGGCGCGAACGTGTGAAGGCATAAAGAATGTGTCCTGGGACGGTGCTTGACAAACCCCTTGTGAAGAAGTCTTCCCTCAGCTATCATATGGTTTCAGGAAGATAAAAGTGTTTTCCGCCGTGGGCGCGAAGGCACGAGGGACGTGCCCTAGAGTGAGCTGTCCGTTTCGAATGTGCCGCCCGTCGTTCCACGAAGAAGGGTGAGTATGGAAATGTATGATGTGAGGAAGCATAGGGAAGATTGCCTACGGGTGTTTAACTCTAAGGACAAATCTAGAGGGTTGCCGTCCGTCGACGACCAGCTCTTTCCCTACGGATGGAAGCGCCGTGTTAAAGCTTAGGGCGAGAGAAAAGAGACGGAATGCGAGATACACCACAGTGGGGAACACGTTGTGTGGAGGGCTTCTCTCCACCAAAGTCTTGGGTCACGAATTTGGAAGGGCCTTCAAATGTACGTGAGCTAGCGTCAGCAGAGCCTTCCACTGAACTCAGAGAAACGAGGCCGCGTCAAACATGATTTCGTGCTAACCCCTTGGTTCGCGAAGCGCGAAGCCTTTTGAGATATGTGTGTGAGGGTCTTGCACTCACCTCTCAAGAAACAAAACGGTAGAGCAATAGTCTTCCCACTACCATCTACAGGGAAGAAGACGGAGGAAATGTCCCACGTTAAAAGTGAAGGCGCAAGTTACTGTGCCATAGAGCCCTGCTTGGGAAAGAACTTGTGTCGAAAGCTTCTCCCAACTCAGATCTTGTTTCGGGAAGATAGAAGCGCTGTCGGTACTTTGTGTGAAAACACAAGGAAAATGCCACACGCTGAATTGTGAAGAGAAATGTGGGTCGAACGTGACCACCAACACACTCGTTGTCCCCTAGAGAGGTGTGTGTCTGGAAGTGGGAGGAAGCGTAACGGACGTGCTATACACTTAACTCCAAGAAACAACGCTGTGGAGGTGCGGTCCTTCGACTGCCCTTCTTCTTTGCTAAGGAACGAAGCGGCTTGAAGCCAAGTGTGAAAGGAAACGGAGGGCAAGGAAGGGTGATATACCTCACTCGCGGCACAACTTCTGATGGAGGGCTTTTCTCAACGAACACCATGTGTCACGAAGATAGAAGGGTTTGCGAAAGTATGTGACTTCGCCAAAGGAAAGGCATACACGAATCTCGGCGAACCACGTCTGTGTCGATCGCGACTTCGAGCTTCCATCTGGGTTCCCGAGGAACCCATAGTCACATAATGTATGTGTTGTATCCTACTGCAGAAACACCACTGCAGAGAAACCGTGCGTCTACTATCACCTTCCCTGAAACTGGTAGACTTTTGCAATGGAAGTGGGAAATCGCAAGGAATGTGCCCCGTGCCTGTGCCACGGAAGTAACTAGTGTAAATGTCTGTCGCGATTGGAATCCTGTTCCGTGAGAAGCGTTTCCAAGAGTATGAGAGAGAGCAGATGGAAAAGGTCATGGTTTGAAGCGTGAGAAGGAGACCCGTCAGGAAAGCCATACACGTAAGTCGGGGAAGCACTTTCGCGTGACATGGTGAAGGCATCTAGAATGTGCCCTGTGACGGTGCTCGAGAAACCACTTGTGAAGAAGGCTTCCCTCAACTGCCGTATCGTTTCCGTAGGAGGAAACTGTTTTCCGTAGTGGGTGTGAAGGCATAAGGGACGTAGACGAGACTTCGCTCTCCGCTTCGAAGGTGCCTGCCGTCGTTACACGAAGAAGGATGTGTATGGAAATGGATGACTGCGGAAGCATAAGGAAGATGGCATGCGTTTGTTTAACTCTAAGAACAAGTCTCGAGGGTTCCCGTCCTTCGACTACCATCTCTTCTCGTAAGGATGCGAAGCCGCTCCTTAAACCTCGTGTGAACGAAAAGAGATGGAACGCGCGATACCGCACAGTGAGGAACACGTTGTGCGGAGGGTTTCTCTCCATTACGTCCTGTGTCATGGAGGTGGATGGGTCTTGCAATGTACGTGGGCTAGCCTCAGTAGCAGTAGTAGCCTGACACTGAATTCTGAGAAACAAGGCCATGTCAAACAGGCTTTCGCGCTAACATCGTGGTGCTTGAAGAAAGAAGCCTTTGGAGACATGTGCGTTGCTATATAAGGTAGGCATCTTACACTCACCTCTCACGAAACCAAACTGTAGGGAACTAGTCTTTCCACTACCGCCTCCGGGGAAGAAGTTGGAAGAACTTTCCGACGTTCAAAGTGAAGGCACAAATGCTGGGCCGTCTACCACTGTTTGAGAGAGGAGTTGTGTCTCAAGCTCCTGTCAACCCAGATCTTGCTTCGGGAAGAGAGAAGCGTTTTCAGGACTTCGTGTGAAAGCGTAAGGACAATGCCATAGGCTGAATGGTGAAGGAAAATGTGGGTCGAATGCGACCACCAACTAACAAGTTGTCCCCTAGGGAGGTGTGTGTCTGGAAATGGGAGGAAGCGTAAGGAACGAGCTGTACACTTAAGTCTAAGAGACAATGCTGTGGAGGAGCGGTCCTTCGACTCCCCGCCTCCTTTCCTAAGGATCGAAGCAGCTTGACGCCGAGTGTGAACGGAAGCAGAGGAAAAGCCTGCTATACCTTACTCGGGGAACCACTTTGTATGGAGGGCTTCTCTCAATGAACACCACGGCTCACGACGCTAGAAGGGTTTTCAAACGTACGTGAGTTCGCCAAAGGAAAGCCACAGACTACACTGTGCGAAACAAGTCTGTGTCAAACCGCGCCTTCGAGCTTCCATCTGGCTTCACGGGGAAAACCTAGTCACAACATGAACGTGTGGAGCCCTAAACAGGCGGCGTGCACGTCGGTCTGAAGAAACGCCACTGCAGAGAAACCGTGTTTCTCCCAACCTCTTCCCTGAAAATGGTAGTCTATTCCAAGGTAAGTGTGACAGCGCAAGGCATGTGCCCCATGCCTGCGCCACGGAAATAAGGAGTGGAGATTGTCTCTCCCGGTTCAAACCTTGTTCCGTGAGAAATGTTTTCAAGAGTACGAGAGAGAGCAGAGGGAAAAGGTCATGCCTTTAAGTCTGAGAAGGAAACCCTGGAAAGCCGTACGCCTACGTATGAGCGGCATTCTGGCGCGAACGTGTGAAGGCATAAAGAATGTGTCCTGGGACGGTGCTTGACAAACCCCTTGTGAAGAAGTCTTCCCTCAGCTATCATATGGTTTCAGGAAGATAAAAGTGTTTTCCGCCGTGGGCGTGAAGGCACGAGGGACGTGCCCTAGAGTGAGCTGTCCGTTTCGAATGTGCCGCCCGTCGTTCCACGAAGAAGGGTGAGTATGGAAATGTATGATGTGAGGAAGCATAGGGAAGATTGCCTACGGGTGTTTAACTCTAAGGACAAATCTAGAGGGTTGCCGTCCGTCGACGACCAGCTCTTTCCCTACGGATGGAAGCGCCGTGTTAAAGCTTAGGGCGAGAGAAAAGAGACGGAATGCGAGATACACCACAGTGGGGAACACGTTGTGTGGAGGGCTTCTCTCCACCAAAGTCTTGGGTCACGAATTTGGAAGGGCCTTCAAATGTACGTGAGCTAGCGTCAGCAGAGCCTTCCACTGAACTCAGAGAAACGAGGCCGCGTCAAACATGATTTCGTGCTAACCCCTTGGTTCGCGAAGCGCGAAGCCTTTTGAGATATGTGTGTGAGGGTCTTGCACTCACCTCTCAAGAAACAAAACGGTAGAGCAATAGTCTTCCCACTACCATCTACAGGGAAGAAGACGGAGGAAATGTCCCACGTTAAAAGTGAAGGCGCAAGTTACTGTGCCATAGAGCCCTGCTTGGGAAAGAACTTGTGTCGAAAGCTTCTCCCAACTCAGATCTTGTTTCGGGAAGATAGAAGCGCTGTCGGTACTTTGTGTGAAAACACAAGGAAAATGCCACACGCTGAATTGTGAAGAGAAATGTGGGTCGAACGTGACCACCAACACACTCGTTGTCCCCTAGAGAGGTGTGTGTCTGGAAGTGGGAGGAAGCGTAACGGACGTGCTATACACTTAACTCCAAGAAACAACGCTGTGGAGGTGCGGTCCTTCGACTGCCCTTCTTCTTTGCTAAGGAACGAAGCGGCTTGAAGCCAAGTGTGAAAGGAAACGGAGGGCAAGGAAGGGTGATATGCCTCACTCGCGGCACAACTTCTGATGGAGGGCTTTTCTCAACGAACACCATGTGTCACGAAGATAGAAGGGTTTGCGAAAGTATGTGACTTCGCCAAAGGAAAGGCATACACGAATCTCGGCGAACCACGTCTGTGTCGATCGCGACTTCGAGCTTCCATCTGGGTTCCCGAGGAACCCATAGTCACATAATGTATGTGTTGTATCCTACTGCAGAAACACCACTGCAGAGAAACCGTGCGTCTACTATCACCTTCCCTGAAACTGGTAGACTTTTGCAATGGAAGTGGGAAATCGCAAGGAATGTGCCCCGTGCCTGTGCCACGGAAGTAACTAGTGTAAATGTCTGTCGCGATTGGAATCCTGTTCCGTGAGAAGCGTTTCCAAGAGTATGAGAGAGAGCAGATGGAAAAGGTCATGGTTTGAAGCGTGAGAAGGAGACCCGTCAGGAAAGCCATACACGTAAGTCGGGGAAGCACTTTCGCGTGACATGGTGAAGGCATCTAGAATGTGCCCTGTGACGGTGCTCGAGAAACCACTTGTGAAGAAGGCTTCCCTCAACTGCCGTATCGTTTCCGTAGGAGGAAACTGTTTTCCGTAGTGGGTGTGAAGGCATAAGGGACGTAGACGAGACTTCGCTCTCCGCTTCGAAGGTGCCTGCCGTCGTTACACGAAGAAGGATGTGTATGGAAATGGATGACTGCGGAAGCATAAGGAAGATGGCATGCGTTTGTTTAACTCTAAGAACAAGTCTCGAGGGTTCCCGTCCTTCGACTACCATCTCTTCTCGTAAGGATGCGAAGCCGCTCCTTAAACCTCGTGTGAACGAAAAGAGATGGAACGCGCGATACCGCACAGTGAGGAACACGTTGTGCGGAGGGTTTCTCTCCATTACGTCCTGTGTCATGGAGGTGGATGGGTCTTGCAATGTACGTGGGCTAGCCTCAGTAGCAGTAGTAGCCTGACACTGAATTCTGAGAAACAAGGCCATGTCAAACAGGCTTTCGCGCTAACATCGTGGTGCTTGAAGAAAGAAGCCTTTGGAGACATGTGCGTTGCTATATAAGGTAGGCGTCTTACACTCACCTCTCACGAAACCAAACTGTAGGGAACTAGTCTTTCCACTACCGCCTCCGGGGAAGAAGTTGGAAGAACTTTCCGACGTTCAAAGTGAAGGCACAAATGCTGGGCCGTCTACCACTGTTTGAGAGAGGAGTTGTGTCTCAAGCTCCTGTCAACCCAGATCTTGCTTCGGGAAGAGAGAAGCGTTTTCAGGACTTCGTGTGAAAGCGTAAGGACAATGCCATAGGCTGAATGGTGAAGGAAAATGTGGGTCGAATGCGACCACCAACTAACAAGTTGTCCCCTAGGGAGGTGTGTGTCTGGAAATGGGAGGAAGCGTAAGGAACGAGCTGTACACTTAAGTCTAAGAGACAATGCTGTGGAGGAGCCGTCCTTCGACTCCCCGCCTCCTTTCCTAAGGATCGAAGCAGCTTGACGCCGAGTGTGAACGGAAGCAGAGGAAAAGCCTGCTATACCTTACTCGGGGAACCACTTTGTATGGAGGGCTTCTCTCAATGAACACCACGGCTCACGACGCTAGAAGGGTTTTCAAACGTACGTGAGTTCGCCAAAGGAAAGCCACAGACTACACTGTGCGAAACAAGTCTGTGTCAAACCGCGCCTTCGAGCTTCCATCTGGCTTCACGGGGAAAACCTAGTCACAACATGAACGTGTGGAGCCCTAAACAGGCGGCGTGCACGTCGGTCTGAAGAAACACCACTGCAGAGAAACCGTGTTTCTCCCAACCTCTTCCCTGAAAATGGTAGTCTATTCCAAGGTAAGTGTGACAGCGCAAGGCATGTGCCCCATGCCTGCGCCACGGAAATAAGGAGTGGAGATTGTCTCTCCCGGTTCAAACCTTGTTCCGTGAGAAATGTTTTCAAGAGTACGAGAGAGAGCAGAGGGAAAAGGTCATGCCTTTAAGTCTGAGAAGGAAACCCTGGAAAGCCGTACGCCTACGTATGAGCGGCATTCTGGCGCGAACGTGTGAAGGCATAAAGAATGTGTCCTGGGACGGTGCTTGACAAACCCCTTGTGAAGAAGTCTTCCCTCAGCTATCATATGGTTTCAGGAAGATAAAAGTGTTTTCCGCCGTGGGCGTGAAGGCACGAGGGACGTGCCCTAGAGTGAGCTGTCCGTTTCGAATGTGCCGCCCGTCGTTCCACGAAGAAGGGTGAGTATGGAAATGTATGATGTGAGGAAGCATAGGGAAGATTGCCTACGGGTGTTTAACTCTAAGGACAAATCTAGAGGGTTGCCGTCCGTCGACGACCAGCTCTTTCCCTACGGATGGAAGCGCCGTGTTAAAGCTTAGGGCGAGAGAAAAGAGACGGAATGCGAGATACACCACAGTGGGGAACACGTTGTGTGGAGGGCTTCTCTCCACCAAAGTCTTGGGTCACGAATTTGGAAGGGCCTTCAAATGTACGTGAGCTAGCGTCAGCAGAGCCTTCCACTGAACTCAGAGAAACGAGGCCGCGTCAAACATGATTTCGTGCTAACCCCTTGGTTCGCGAAGCGCGAAGCCTTTTGAGATATGTGTGTGAGGGTCTTGCACTCACCTCTCAAGAAACAAAACGGTAGAGCAATAGTCTTCCCACTACCATCTACAGGGAAGAAGACGGAGGAAATGTCCCACGTTAAAAGTGAAGGCGCAAGTTACTGTGCCATAGAGCCCTGCTTGGGAAAGAACTTGTGTCGAAAGCTTCTCCCAACTCAGATCTTGTTTCGGGAAGATAGAAGCGCTGTCGGTACTTTGTGTGAAAACACAAGGAAAATGCCACACGCTGAATTGTGAAGAGAAATGTGGGTCGAACGTGACCACCAACACACTCGTTGTCCCCTAGAGAGGTGTGTGTCTGGAAGTGGGAGGAAGCGTAACGGACGTGCTATACACTTAACTCCAAGAAACAACGCTGTGGAGGTGCGGTCCTTCGACTGCCCTTCTTCTTTGCTAAGGAACGAAGCGGCTTGAAGCCAAGTGTGAAAGGAAACGGAGGGCAAGGAAGGGTGATATGCCTCACTCGCGGCACAACTTCTGATGGAGGGCTTTTCTCAACGAACACCATGTGTCACGAAGATAGAAGGGTTTGCGAAAGTATGTGACTTCGCCAAAGGAAAGGCATACACGAATCTCGGCGAACCACGTCTGTGTCGATCGCGACTTCGAGCTTCCATCTGGGTTCCCGAGGAACCCATAGTCACATAATGTATGTGTTGTATCCTACTGCAGAAACACCACTGCAGAGAAACCGTGCGTCTACTATCACCTTCCCTGAAACTGGTAGACTTTTGCAATGGAAGTGGGAAATCGCAAGGAATGTGCCCCGTGCCTGTGCCACGGAAGTAACTAGTGTAAATGTCTGTCGCGATTGGAATCCTGTTCCGTGAGAAGCGTTTCCAAGAGTATGAGAGAGAGCAGATGGAAAAGGTCATGGTTTGAAGCGTGAGAAGGAGACCCGTCAGGAAAGCCATACACGTAAGTCGGGGAAGCACTTTCGCGTGACATGGTGAAGGCATCTAGAATGTGCCCTGTGACGGTGCTCGAGAAACCACTTGTGAAGAAGGCTTCCCTCAACTGCCGTATCGTTTCCGTAGGAGGAAACTGTTTTCCGTAGTGGGTGTGAAGGCATAAGGGACGTAGACGAGACTTCGCTCTCCGCTTCGAAGGTGCCTGCCGTCGTTACACGAAGAAGGATGTGTATGGAAATGGATGACTGCGGAAGCATAAGGAAGATGGCATGCGTTTGTTTAACTCTAAGAACAAGTCTCGAGGGTTCCCGTCCTTCGACTACCATCTCTTCTCGTAAGGATGCGAAGCCGCTCCTTAAACCTCGTGTGAACGAAAAGAGATGGAACGCGCGATACCGCACAGTGAGGAACACGTTGTGCGGAGGGTTTCTCTCCATTACGTCCTGTGTCATGGAGGTGGATGGGTCTTGCAATGTACGTGGGCTAGCCTCAGTAGCAGTAGTAGCCTGACACTGAATTCTGAGAAACAAGGCCATGTCAAACAGGCTTTCGCGCTAACATCGTGGTGCTTGAAGAAAGAAGCCTTTGGAGACATGTGCGTTGCTATATAAGGTAGGCGTCTTACACTCACCTCTCACGAAACCAAACTGTAGGGAACTAGTCTTTCCACTACCGCCTCCGGGGAAGAAGTTGGAAGAACTTTCCGACGTTCAAAGTGAAGGCACAAATGCTGGGCCGTCTACCACTGTTTGAGAGAGGAGTTGTGTCTCAAGCTCCTGTCAACCCAGATCTTGCTTCGGGAAGAGAGAAGCGTTTTCAGGACTTCGTGTGAAAGCGTAAGGACAATGCCATAGGCTGAATGGTGAAGGAAAATGTGGGTCGAATGCGACCACCAACTAACAAGTTGTCCCCTAGGGAGGTGTGTGTCTGGAAATGGGAGGAAGCGTAAGGAACGAGCTGTACACTTAAGTCTAAGAGACAATGCTGTGGAGGAGCCGTCCTTCGACTCCCCGCCTCCTTTCCTAAGGATCGAAGCAGCTTGACGCCGAGTGTGAACGGAAGCAGAGGAAAAGCCTGCTATACCTTACTCGGGGAACCACTTTGTATGGAGGGCTTCTCTCAATGAACACCACGGCTCACGACGCTAGAAGGGTTTTCAAACGTACGTGAGTTCGCCAAAGGAAAGCCACAGACTACACTGTGCGAAACAAGTCTGTGTCAAACCGCGCCTTCGAGCTTCCATCTGGCTTCACGGGGAAAACCTAGTCACAACATGAACGTGTGGAGCCCTAAACAGGCGGCGTGCACGTCGGTCTGAAGAAACACCACTGCAGAGAAACCGTGTTTCTCCCAACCTCTTCCCTGAAAATGGTAGTCTATTCCAAGGTAAGTGTGACAGCGCAAGGCATGTGCCCCATGCCTGCGCCACGGAAATAAGGAGTGGAGATTGTCTCTCCCGGTTCAAACCTTGTTCCGTGAGAAATGTTTTCAAGAGTACGAGAGAGAGCAGAGGGAAAAGGTCATGCCTTTAAGTCTGAGAAGGAAACCCTGGAAAGCCGTACGCCTACGTATGAGCGGCATTCTGGCGCGAACGTGTGAAGGCATAAAGAATGTGTCCTGGGACGGTGCTTGACAAACCCCTTGTGAAGAAGTCTTCCCTCAGCTATCATATGGTTTCAGGAAGATAAAAGTGTTTTCCGCCGTGGGCGCGAAGGCACGAGGGACGTGCCCTAGAGTGAGCTGTCCGTTTCGAATGTGCCGCCCGTCGTTCCACGAAGAAGGGTGAGTATGGAAATGTATGATGTGAGGAAGCATAGGGAAGATTGCCTACGGGTGTTTAACTCTAAGGACAAATCTAGAGGGTTGCCGTCCGTCGACGACCAGCTCTTTCCCTACGGATGGAAGCGCCGTGTTAAAGCTTAGGGCGAGAGAAAAGAGACGGAATGCGAGATACACCACAGTGGGGAACACGTTGTGTGGAGGGCTTCTCTCCACCAAAGTCTTGGGTCACGAATTTGGAAGGGCCTTCAAATGTACGTGAGCTAGCGTCAGCAGAGCCTTCCACTGAACTCAGAGAAACGAGGCCGCGTCAAACATGATTTCGTGCTAACCCCTTGGTTCGCGAAGCGCGAAGCCTTTTGAGATATGTGTGTGAGGGTCTTGCACTCACCTCTCAAGAAACAAAACGGTAGAGCAATAGTCTTCCCACTACCATCTACAGGGAAGAAGACGGAGGAAATGTCCCACGTTAAAAGTGAAGGCGCAAGTTACTGTGCCATAGAGCCCTGCTTGGGAAAGAACTTGTGTCGAAAGCTTCTCCCAACTCAGATCTTGTTTCGGGAAGATAGAAGCGCTGTCGGTACTTTGTGTGAAAACACAAGGAAAATGCCACACGCTGAATTGTGAAGAGAAATGTGGGTCGAACGTGACCACCAACACACTCGTTGTCCCCTAGAGAGGTGTGTGTCTGGAAGTGGGAGGAAGCGTAACGGACGTGCTATACACTTAACTCCAAGAAACAACGCTGTGGAGGTGCGGTCCTTCGACTGCCCTTCTTCTTTGCTAAGGAACGAAGCGGCTTGAAGCCAAGTGTGAAAGGAAACGGAGGGCAAGGAAGGGTGATATACCTCACTCGCGGCACAACTTCTGATGGAGGGCTTTTCTCAACGAACACCATGTGTCACGAAGATAGAAGGGTTTGCGAAAGTATGTGACTTCGCCAAAGGAAAGGCATACACGAATCTCGGCGAACCACGTCTGTGTCGATCGCGACTTCGAGCTTCCATCTGGGTTCCCGAGGAACCCATAGTCACATAATGTATGTGTTGTATCCTACTGCAGAAACACCACTGCAGAGAAACCGTGCGTCTACTATCACCTTCCCTGAAACTGGTAGACTTTTGCAATGGAAGTGGGAAATCGCAAGGAATGTGCCCCGTGCCTGTGCCACGGAAGTAACTAGTGTAAATGTCTGTCGCGATTGGAATCCTGTTCCGTGAGAAGCGTTTCCAAGAGTATGAGAGAGAGCAGATGGAAAAGGTCATGGTTTGAAGCGTGAGAAGGAGACCCGTCAGGAAAGCCATACACGTAAGTCGGGGAAGCACTTTCGCGTGACATGGTGAAGGCATCTAGAATGTGCCCTGTGACGGTGCTCGAGAAACCACTTGTGAAGAAGGCTTCCCTCAACTGCCGTATCGTTTCCGTAGGAGGAAACTGTTTTCCGTAGTGGGTGTGAAGGCATAAGGGACGTAGACGAGACTTCGCTCTCCGCTTCGAAGGTGCCTGCCGTCGTTACACGAAGAAGGATGTGTATGGAAATGGATGACTGCGGAAGCATAAGGAAGATGGCATGCGTTTGTTTAACTCTAAGAACAAGTCTCGAGGGTTCCCGTCCTTCGACTACCATCTCTTCTCGTAAGGATGCGAAGCCGCTCCTTAAACCTCGTGTGAACGAAAAGAGATGGAACGCGCGATACCGCACAGTGAGGAACACGTTGTGCGGAGGGTTTCTCTCCATTACGTCCTGTGTCATGGAGGTGGATGGGTCTTGCAATGTACGTGGGCTAGCCTCAGTAGCAGTAGTAGCCTGACACTGAATTCTGAGAAACAAGGCCATGTCAAACAGGCTTTCGCGCTAACATCGTGGTGCTTGAAGAAAGAAGCCTTTGGAGACATGTGCGTTGCTATATAAGGTAGGCGTCTTACACTCACCTCTCACGAAACCAAACTGTAGGGAACTAGTCTTTCCACTACCGCCTCCGGGGAAGAAGTTGGAAGAACTTTCCGACGTTCAAAGTGAAGGCACAAATGCTGGGCCGTCTACCACTGTTTGAGAGAGGAGTTGTGTCTCAAGCTCCTGTCAACCCAGATCTTGCTTCGGGAAGAGAGAAGCGTTTTCAGGACTTCGTGTGAAAGCGTAAGGACAATGCCATAGGCTGAATGGTGAAGGAAAATGTGGGTCGAATGCGACCACCAACTAACAAGTTGTCCCCTAGGGAGGTGTGTGTCTGGAAATGGGAGGAAGCGTAAGGAACGAGCTGTACACTTAAGTCTAAGAGACAATGCTGTGGAGGAGTCGTCCTTCGACTCCCCGCCTCCTTTCCTAAGGATCGAAGCAGCTTGACGCCGAGTGTGAACGGAAGCAGAGGAAAAGCCTGCTATACCTTACTCGGGGAACCACTTTGTATGGAGGGCTTCTCTCAATGAACACCACGGCTCACGACGCTAGAAGGGTTTTCAAACGTACGTGAGTTCGCCAAAGGAAAGCCACAGACTACACTGTGCGAAACAAGTCTGTGTCAAACCGCGCCTTCGAGCTTCCATCTGGCTTCACGGGGAAAACCTAGTCACAACATGAACGTGTGGAGCCCTAAACAGGCGGCGTGCACGTCGGTCTGAAGAAACACCACTGCAGAGAAACCGTGTTTCTCCCAACCTCTTCCCTGAAAATGGTAGTCTATTCCAAGGTAAGTGTGACAGCGCAAGGCATGTGCCCCATGCCTGCGCCACGGAAATAAGGAGTGGAGATTGTCTCTCCCGGTTCAAACCTTGTTCCGTGAGAAATGTTTTCAAGAGTACGAGAGAGAGCAGAGGGAAAAGGTCATGCCTTTAAGTCTGAGAAGGAAACCCTGGAAAGCCGTACGCCTACGTATGAGTGGCATTCTGGCGCGAACGTGTGAAGGCATAAAGAATGTGTCCTGGGACGGTGCTTGACAAACCCCTTGTGAAGAAGTCTTCCCTCAGCTATCATATGGTTTCAGGAAGATAAAAGTGTTTTCCGCCGTGGGCGCGAAGGCACGAGGGACGTGCCCTAGAGTGAGCTGTCCGTTTCGAATGTGCCGCCCGTCGTTCCACGAAGAAGGGTGAGTATGGAAATGTATGATGTGAGGAAGCATAGGGAAGATTGCCTACGGGTGTTTAACTCTAAGGACAAATCTAGAGGGTTGCCGTCCGTCGACGACCAGCTCTTTCCCTACGGATGGAAGCGCCGTGTTAAAGCTTAGGGCGAGAGAAAAGAGACGGAATGCGAGATACACCACAGTGGGGAACACGTTGTGTGGAGGGCTTCTCTCCACCAAAGTCTTGGGTCACGAATTTGGAAGGGCCTTCAAATGTACGTGAGCTAGCGTCAGCAGAGCCTTCCACTGAACTCAGAGAAACGAGGCCGCGTCAAACATGATTTCGTGCTAACCCCTTGGTTCGCGAAGCGCGAAGCCTTTTGAGATATGTGTGTGAGGGTCTTGCACTCACCTCTCAAGAAACAAAACGGTAGAGCAATAGTCTTCCCACTACCATCTACAGGGAAGAAGACGGAGGAAATGTCCCACGTTAAAAGTGAAGGCGCAAGTTACTGTGCCATAGAGCCCTGCTTGGGAAAGAACTTGTGTCGAAAGCTTCTCCCAACTCAGATCTTGTTTCGGGAAGATAGAAGCGCTGTCGGTACTTTGTGTGAAAACACAAGGAAAATGCCACACGCTGAATTGTGAAGAGAAATGTGGGTCGAACGTGACCACCAACACACTCGTTGTCCCCTAGAGAGGTGTGTGTCTGGAAGTGGGAGGAAGCGTAACGGACGTGCTATACACTTAACTCCAAGAAACAACGCTGTGGAGGTGCGGTCCTTCGACTGCCCTTCTTCTTTGCTAAGGAACGAAGCGGCTTGAAGCCAAGTGTGAAAGGAAACGGAGGGCAAGGAAGGGTGATATACCTCACTCGCGGCACAACTTCTGATGGAGGGCTTTTCTCAACGAACACCATGTGTCACGAAGATAGAAGGGTTTGCGAAAGTATGTGACTTCGCCAAAGGAAAGGCATACACGAATCTCGGCGAACCACGTCTGTGTCGATCGCGACTTCGAGCTTCCATCTGGGTTCCCGAGGAACCCATAGTCACATAATGTATGTGTTGTATCCTACTGCAGAAACACCACTGCAGAGAAACCGTGCGTCTACTATCACCTTCCCTGAAACTGGTAGACTTTTGCAATGGAAGTGGGAAATCGCAAGGAATGTGCCCCGTGCCTGTGCCACGGAAGTAACTAGTGTAAATGTCTGTCGCGATTGGAATCCTGTTCCGTGAGAAGCGTTTCCAAGAGTATGAGAGAGAGCAGATGGAAAAGGTCATGGTTTGAAGCGTGAGAAGGAGACCCGTCAGGAAAGCCATACACGTAAGTCGGGGAAGCACTTTCGCGTGACATGGTGAAGGCATCTAGAATGTGCCCTGTGACGGTGCTCGAGAAACCACTTGTGAAGAAGGCTTCCCTCAACTGCCGTATCGTTTCCGTAGGAGGAAACTGTTTTCCGTAGTGGGTGTGAAGGCATAAGGGACGTAGACGAGACTTCGCTCTCCGCTTCGAAGGTGCCTGCCGTCGTTACACGAAGAAGGATGTGTATGGAAATGGATGACTGCGGAAGCATAAGGAAGATGGCATGCGTTTGTTTAACTCTAAGAACAAGTCTCGAGGGTTCCCGTCCTTCGACTACCATCTCTTCTCGTAAGGATGCGAAGCCGCTCCTTAAACCTCGTGTGAACGAAAAGAGATGGAACGCGCGATACCGCACAGTGAGGAACACGTTGTGCGGAGGGTTTCTCTCCATTACGTCCTGTGTCATGGAGGTGGATGGGTCTTGCAATGTACGTGGGCTAGCCTCAGTAGCAGTAGTAGCCTGACACTGAATTCTGAGAAACAAGGCCATGTCAAACAGGCTTTCGCGCTAACATCGTGGTGCTTGAAGAAAGAAGCCTTTGGAGACATGTGCGTTGCTATATAAGGTAGGCGTCTTACACTCACCTCTCACGAAACCAAACTGTAGGGAACTAGTCTTTCCACTACCGCCTCCGGGGAAGAAGTTGGAAGAACTTTCCGACGTTCAAAGTGAAGGCACAAATGCTGGGCCGTCTACCACTGTTTGAGAGAGGAGTTGTGTCTCAAGCTCCTGTCAACCCAGATCTTGCTTCGGGAAGAGAGAAGCGTTTTCAGGACTTCGTGTGAAAGCGTAAGGACAATGCCATAGGCTGAATGGTGAAGGAAAATGTGGGTCGAATGCGACCACCAACTAACAAGTTGTCCCCTAGGGAGGTGTGTGTCTGGAAATGGGAGGAAGCGTAAGGAACGAGCTGTACACTTAAGTCTAAGAGACAATGCTGTGGAGGAGCGGTCCTTCGACTCCCCGCCTCCTTTCCTAAGGATCGAAGCAGCTTGACGCCGAGTGTGAACGGAAGCAGAGGAAAAGCCTGCTATACCTTACTCGGGGAACCACTTTGTATGGAGGGCTTCTCTCAATGAACACCACGGCTCACGACGCTAGAAGGGTTTTCAAACGTACGTGAGTTCGCCAAAGGAAAGCCACAGACTACACTGTGCGAAACAAGTCTGTGTCAAACCGCGCCTTCGAGCTTCCATCTGGCTTCACGGGGAAAACCTAGTCACAACATGAACGTGTGGAGCCCTAAACAGGCGGCGTGCACGTCGGTCTGAAGAAACACCACTGCAGAGAAACCGTGTTTCTCCCAACCTCTTCCCTGAAAATGGTAGTCTATTCCAAGGTAAGTGTGACAGCGCAAGGCATGTGCCCCATGCCTGCGCCACGGAAATAAGGAGTGGAGATTGTCTCTCCCGGTTCAAACCTTGTTCCGTGAGAAATGTTTTCAAGAGTACGAGAGAGAGCAGAGGGAAAAGGTCATGCCTTTAAGTCTGAGAAGGAAACCCTGGAAAGCCGTACGCCTACGTATGAGCGGCATTCTGGCGCGAACGTGTGAAGGCATAAAGAATGTGTCCTGGGACGGTGCTTGACAAACCCCTTGTGAAGAAGTCTTCCCTCAGCTATCATATGGTTTCAGGAAGATAAAAGTGTTTTCCGCCGTGGGCGCGAAGGCACGAGGGACGTGCCCTAGAGTGAGCTGTCCGTTTCGAATGTGCCGCCCGTCGTTCCACGAAGAAGGGTGAGTATGGAAATGTATGATGTGAGGAAGCATAGGGAAGATTGCCTACGGGTGTTTAACTCTAAGGACAAATCTAGAGGGTTGCCGTCCGTCGACGACCAGCTCTTTCCCTACGGATGGAAGCGCCGTGTTAAAGCTTAGGGCGAGAGAAAAGAGACGGAATGCGAGATACACCACAGTGGGGAACACGTTGTGTGGAGGGCTTCTCTCCACCAAAGTCTTGGGTCACGAATTTGGAAGGGCCTTCAAATGTACGTGAGCTAGCGTCAGCAGAGCCTTCCACTGAACTCAGAGAAACGAGGCCGCGTCAAACATGATTTCGTGCTAACCCCTTGGTTCGCGAAGCGCGAAGCCTTTTGAGATATGTGTGTGAGGGTCTTGCACTCACCTCTCAAGAAACAAAACGGTAGAGCAATAGTCTTCCCACTACCATCTACAGGGAAGAAGACGGAGGAAATGTCCCACGTTAAAAGTGAAGGCGCAAGTTACTGTGCCATAGAGCCCTGCTTGGGAAAGAACTTGTGTCGAAAGCTTCTCCCAACTCAGATCTTGTTTCGGGAAGATAGAAGCGCTGTCGGTACTTTGTGTGAAAACACAAGGAAAATGCCACACGCTGAATTGTGAAGAGAAATGTGGGTCGAACGTGACCACCAACACACTCGTTGTCCCCTAGAGAGGTGTGTGTCTGGAAGTGGGAGGAAGCGTAACGGACGTGCTATACACTTAACTCCAAGAAACAACGCTGTGGAGGTGCGGTCCTTCGACTGCCCTTCTTCTTTGCTAAGGAACGAAGCGGCTTGAAGCCAAGTGTGAAAGGAAACGGAGGGCAAGGAAGGGTGATATACCTCACTCGCGGCACAACTTCTGATGGAGGGCTTTTCTCAACGAACACCATGTGTCACGAAGATAGAAGGGTTTGCGAAAGTATGTGACTTCGCCAAAGGAAAGGCATACACGAATCTCGGCGAACCACGTCTGTGTCGATCGCGACTTCGAGCTTCCATCTGGGTTCCCGAGGAACCCATAGTCACATAATGTATGTGTTGTATCCTACTGCAGAAACACCACTGCAGAGAAACCGTGCGTCTACTATCACCTTCCCTGAAACTGGTAGACTTTTGCAATGGAAGTGGGAAATCGCAAGGAATGTGCCCCGTGCCTGTGCCACGGAAGTAACTAGTGTAAATGTCTGTCGCGATTGGAATCCTGTTCCGTGAGAAGCGTTTCCAAGAGTATGAGAGAGAGCAGATGGAAAAGGTCATGGTTTGAAGCGTGAGAAGGAGACCCGTCAGGAAAGCCATACACGTAAGTCGGGGAAGCACTTTCGCGTGACATGGTGAAGGCATCTAGAATGTGCCCTGTGACGGTGCTCGAGAAACCACTTGTGAAGAAGGCTTCCCTCAACTGCCGTATCGTTTCCGTAGGAGGAAACTGTTTTCCGTAGTGGGTGTGAAGGCATAAGGGACGTAGACGAGACTTCGCTCTCCGCTTCGAAGGTGCCTGCCGTCGTTACACGAAGAAGGATGTGTATGGAAATGGATGACTGCGGAAGCATAAGGAAGATGGCATGCGTTTGTTTAACTCTAAGAACAAGTCTCGAGGGTTCCCGTCCTTCGACTACCATCTCTTCTCGTAAGGATGCGAAGCCGCTCCTTAAACCTCGTGTGAACGAAAAGAGATGGAACGCGCGATACCGCACAGTGAGGAACACGTTGTGCGGAGGGTTTCTCTCCATTACGTCCTGTGTCATGGAGGTGGATGGGTCTTGCAATGTACGTGGGCTAGCCTCAGTAGCAGTAGTAGCCTGACACTGAATTCTGAGAAACAAGGCCATGTCAAACAGGCTTTCGCGCTAACATCGTGGTGCTTGAAGAAAGAAGCCTTTGGAGACATGTGCGTTGCTATATAAGGTAGGCGTCTTACACTCACCTCTCACGAAACCAAACTGTAGGGAACTAGTCTTTCCACTACCGCCTCCGGGGAAGAAGTTGGAAGAACTTTCCGACGTTCAAAGTGAAGGCACAAATGCTGGGCCGTCTACCACTGTTTGAGAGAGGAGTTGTGTCTCAAGCTCCTGTCAACCCAGATCTTGCTTCGGGAAGAGAGAAGCGTTTTCAGGACTTCGTGTGAAAGCGTAAGGACAATGCCATAGGCTGAATGGTGAAGGAAAATGTGGGTCGAATGCGACCACCAACTAACAAGTTGTCCCCTAGGGAGGTGTGTGTCTGGAAATGGGAGGAAGCGTAAGGAACGAGCTGTACACTTAAGTCTAAGAGACAATGCTGTGGAGGAGCCGTCCTTCGACTCCCCGCCTCCTTTCCTAAGGATCGAAGCAGCTTGACGCCGAGTGTGAACGGAAGCAGAGGAAAAGCCTGCTATACCTTACTCGGGGAACCACTTTGTATGGAGGGCTTCTCTCAATGAACACCACGGCTCACGACGCTAGAAGGGTTTTCAAACGTACGTGAGTTCGCCAAAGGAAAGCCACAGACTACACTGTGCGAAACAAGTCTGTGTCAAACCGCGCCTTCGAGCTTCCATCTGGCTTCACGGGGAAAACCTAGTCACAACATGAACGTGTGGAGCCCTAAACAGGCGGCGTGCACGTCGGTCTGAAGAAACACCACTGCAGAGAAACCGTGTTTCTCCCAACCTCTTCCCTGAAAATGGTAGTCTATTCCAAGGTAAGTGTGACAGCGCAAGGCATGTGCCCCATGCCTGCGCCACGGAAATAAGGAGTGGAGATTGTCTCTCCCGGTTCAAACCTTGTTCCGTGAGAAATGTTTTCAAGAGTACGAGAGAGAGCAGAGGGAAAAGGTCATGCCTTTAAGTCTGAGAAGGAAACCCTGGAAAGCCGTACGCCTACGTATGAGCGGCATTCTGGCGCGAACGTGTGAAGGCATAAAGAATGTGTCCTGGGACGGTGCTTGACAAACCCCTTGTGAAGAAGTCTTCCCTCAGCTATCATATGGTTTCAGGAAGATAAAAGTGTTTTCCGCCGTGGGCGTGAAGGCACGAGGGACGTGCCCTAGAGTGAGCTGTCCGTTTCGAATGTGCCGCCCGTCGTTCCACGAAGAAGGGTGAGTATGGAAATGTATGATGTGAGGAAGCATAGGGAAGATTGCCTACGGGTGTTTAACTCTAAGGACAAATCTAGAGGGTTGCCGTCCGTCGACGACCAGCTCTTTCCCTACGGATGGAAGCGCCGTGTTAAAGCTTAGGGCGAGAGAAAAGAGACGGAATGCGAGATACACCACAGTGGGGAACACGTTGTGTGGAGGGCTTCTCTCCACCAAAGTCTTGGGTCACGAATTTGGAAGGGCCTTCAAATGTACGTGAGCTAGCGTCAGCAGAGCCTTCCACTGAACTCAGAGAAACGAGGCCGCGTCAAACATGATTTCGTGCTAACCCCTTGGTTCGCGAAGCGCGAAGCCTTTTGAGATATGTGTGTGAGGGTCTTGCACTCACCTCTCAAGAAACAAAACGGTAGAGCAATAGTCTTCCCACTACCATCTACAGGGAAGAAGACGGAGGAAATGTCCCACGTTAAAAGTGAAGGCGCAAGTTACTGTGCCATAGAGCCCTGCTTGGGAAAGAACTTGTGTCGAAAGCTTCTCCCAACTCAGATCTTGTTTCGGGAAGATAGAAGCGCTGTCGGTACTTTGTGTGAAAACACAAGGAAAATGCCACACGCTGAATTGTGAAGAGAAATGTGGGTCGAACGTGACCACCAACACACTCGTTGTCCCCTAGAGAGGTGTGTGTCTGGAAGTGGGAGGAAGCGTAACGGACGTGCTATACACTTAACTCCAAGAAACAACGCTGTGGAGGTGCGGTCCTTCGACTGCCCTTCTTCTTTGCTAAGGAACGAAGCGGCTTGAAGCCAAGTGTGAAAGGAAACGGAGGGCAAGGAAGGGTGATATGCCTCACTCGCGGCACAACTTCTGATGGAGGGCTTTTCTCAACGAACACCATGTGTCACGAAGATAGAAGGGTTTGCGAAAGTATGTGACTTCGCCAAAGGAAAGGCATACACGAATCTCGGCGAACCACGTCTGTGTCGATCGCGACTTCGAGCTTCCATCTGGGTTCCCGAGGAACCCATAGTCACATAATGTATGTGTTGTATCCTACTGCAGAAACACCACTGCAGAGAAACCGTGCGTCTACTATCACCTTCCCTGAAACTGGTAGACTTTTGCAATGGAAGTGGGAAATCGCAAGGAATGTGCCCCGTGCCTGTGCCACGGAAGTAACTAGTGTCAATGTCTGTCGCGATTGGAATCCTGTTCCGTGAGAAGCGTTTCCAAGAGTATGAGAGAGAGCAGATGGAAAAGGTCATGGTTTGAAGCGTGAGAAGGAGACCCGTCAGGAAAGCCATACACGTAAGTCGGGGAAGCACTTTCGCGTGACATGGTGAAGGCATCTAGAATGTGCCCTGTGACGGTGCTCGAGAAACCACTTGTGAAGAAGGCTTCCCTCAACTGCCGTATCGTTTCCGTAGGAGGAAACTGTTTTCCGTAGTGGGTGTGAAGGCATAAGGGACGTAGACGAGACTTCGCTCTCCGCTTCGAAGGTGCCTGCCGTCGTTACACGAAGAAGGATGTGTATGGAAATGGATGACTGCGGAAGCATAAGGAAGATGGCATGCGTTTGTTTAACTCTAAGAACAAGTCTCGAGGGTTCCCGTCCTTCGACTACCATCTCTTCTCGTAAGGATGCGAAGCCGCTCCTTAAACCTCGTGTGAACGAAAAGAGATGGAACGCGCGATACCGCACAGTGAGGAACACGTTGTGCGGAGGGTTTCTCTCCATTACGTCCTGTGTCATGGAGGTGGATGGGTCTTGCAATGTACGTGGGCTAGCCTCAGTAGCAGTAGTAGCCTGACACTGAATTCTGAGAAACAAGGCCATGTCAAACAGGCTTTCGCGCTAACATCGTGGTGCTTGAAGAAAGAAGCCTTTGGAGACATGTGCGTTGCTATATAAGGTAGGCGTCTTACACTCACCTCTCACGAAACCAAACTGTAGGGAACTAGTCTTTCCACTACCGCCTCCGGGGAAGAAGTTGGAAGAACTTTCCGACGTTCAAAGTGAAGGCACAAATGCTGGGCCGTCTACCACTGTTTGAGAGAGGAGTTGTGTCTCAAGCTCCTGTCAACCCAGATCTTGCTTCGGGAAGAGAGAAGCGTTTTCAGGACTTCGTGTGAAAGCGTAAGGACAATGCCATAGGCTGAATGGTGAAGGAAAATGTGGGTCGAATGCGACCACCAACTAACAAGTTGTCCCCTAGGGAGGTGTGTGTCTGGAAATGGGAGGAAGCGTAAGGAACGAGCTGTACACTTAAGTCTAAGAGACAATGCTGTGGAGGAGCGGTCCTTCGACTCCCCGCCTCCTTTCCTAAGGATCGAAGCAGCTTGACGCCGAGTGTGAACGGAAGCAGAGGAAAAGCCTGCTATACCTTACTCGGGGAACCACTTTGTATGGAGGGCTTCTCTCAATGAACACCACGGCTCACGACGCTAGAAGGGTTTTCAAACGTACGTGAGTTCGCCAAAGGAAAGCCACAGACTACACTGTGCGAAACAAGTCTGTGTCAAACCGCGCCTTCGAGCTTCCATCTGGCTTCACGGGGAAAACCTAGTCACAACATGAACGTGTGGAGCCCTAAACAGGCGGCGTGCACGTCGGTCTGAAGAAACACCACTGCAGAGAAACCGTGTTTCTCCCAACCTCTTCCCTGAAAATGGTAGTCTATTCCAAGGTAAGTGTGACAGCGCAAGGCATGTGCCCCATGCCTGCGCCACGGAAATAAGGAGTGGAGATTGTCTCTCCCGGTTCAAACCTTGTTCCGTGAGAAATGTTTTCAAGAGTACGAGAGAGAGCAGAGGGAAAAGGTCATGCCTTTAAGTCTGAGAAGGAAACCCTGGAAAGCCGTACGCCTACGTATGAGCGGCATTCTGGCGCGAACGTGTGAAGGCATAAAGAATGTGTCCTGGGACGGTGCTTGACAAACCCCTTGTGAAGAAGTCTTCCCTCAGCTATCATATGGTTTCAGGAAGATAAAAGTGTTTTCCGCCGTGGGCGCGAAGGCACGAGGGACGTGCCCTAGAGTGAGCTGTCCGTTTCGAATGTGCCGCCCGTCGTTCCACGAAGAAGGGTGAGTATGGAAATGTATGATGTGAGGAAGCATAGGGAAGATTGCCTACGGGTGTTTAACTCTAAGGACAAATCTAGAGGGTTGCCGTCCGTCGACGACCAGCTCTTTCCCTACGGATGGAAGCGCCGTGTTAAAGCTTAGGGCGAGAGAAAAGAGACGGAATGCGAGATACACCACAGTGGGGAACACGTTGTGTGGAGGGCTTCTCTCCACCAAAGTCTTGGGTCACGAATTTGGAAGGGCCTTCAAATGTACGTGAGCTAGCGTCAGCAGAGCCTTCCACTGAACTCAGAGAAACGAGGCCGCGTCAAACATGATTTCGTGCTAACCCCTTGGTTCGCGAAGCGCGAAGCCTTTTGAGATATGTGTGTGAGGGTCTTGCACTCACCTCTCAAGAAACAAAACGGTAGAGCAATAGTCTTCCCACTACCATCTACAGGGAAGAAGACGGAGGAAATGTCCCACGTTAAAAGTGAAGGCGCAAGTTACTGTGCCATAGAGCCCTGCTTGGGAAAGAACTTGTGTCGAAAGCTTCTCCCAACTCAGATCTTGTTTCGGGAAGATAGAAGCGCTGTCGGTACTTTGTGTGAAAACACAAGGAAAATGCCACACGCTGAATTGTGAAGAGAAATGTGGGTCGAACGTGACCACCAACACACTCGTTGTCCCCTAGAGAGGTGTGTGTCTGGAAGTGGGAGGAAGCGTAACGGACGTGCTATACACTTAACTCCAAGAAACAACGCTGTGGAGGTGCGGTCCTTCGACTGCCCTTCTTCTTTGCTAAGGAACGAAGCGGCTTGAAGCCAAGTGTGAAAGGAAACGGAGGGCAAGGAAGGGTGATATGCCTCACTCGCGGCACAACTTCTGATGGAGGGCTTTTCTCAACGAACACCATGTGTCACGAAGATAGAAGGGTTTGCGAAAGTATGTGACTTCGCCAAAGGAAAGGCATACACGAATCTCGGCGAACCACGTCTGTGTCGATCGCGACTTCGAGCTTCCATCTGGGTTCCCGAGGAACCCATAGTCACATAATGTATGTGTTGTATCCTACTGCAGAAACACCACTGCAGAGAAACCGTGCGTCTACTATCACCTTCCCTGAAACTGGTAGACTTTTGCAATGGAAGTGGGAAATCGCAAGGAATGTGCCCCGTGCCTGTGCCACGGAAGTAACTAGTGTCAATGTCTGTCGCGATTGGAATCCTGTTCCGTGAGAAGCGTTTCCAAGAGTATGAGAGAGAGCAGATGGAAAAGGTCATGGTTTGAAGCGTGAGAAGGAGACCCGTCAGGAAAGCCATACACGTAAGTCGGGGAAGCACTTTCGCGTGACATGGTGAAGGCATCTAGAATGTGCCCTGTGACGGTGCTCGAGAAACCACTTGTGAAGAAGGCTTCCCTCAACTGCCGTATCGTTTCCGTAGGAGGAAACTGTTTTCCGTAGTGGGTGTGAAGGCATAAGGGACGTAGACGAGACTTCGCTCTCCGCTTCGAAGGTGCCTGCCGTCGTTACACGAAGAAGGATGTGTATGGAAATGGATGACTGCGGAAGCATAAGGAAGATGGCATGCGTTTGTTTAACTCTAAGAACAAGTCTCGAGGGTTCCCGTCCTTCGACTACCATCTCTTCTCGTAAGGATGCGAAGCCGCTCCTTAAACCTCGTGTGAACGAAAAGAGATGGAACGCGCGATACCGCACAGTGAGGAACACGTTGTGCGGAGGGTTTCTCTCCATTACGTCCTGTGTCATGGAGGTGGATGGGTCTTGCAATGTACGTGGGCTAGCCTCAGTAGCAGTAGTAGCCTGACACTGAATTCTGAGAAACAAGGCCATGTCAAACAGGCTTTCGCGCTAACATCGTGGTGCTTGAAGAAAGAAGCCTTTGGAGACATGTGCGTTGCTATATAAGGTAGGCGTCTTACACTCACCTCTCACGAAACCAAACTGTAGGGAACTAGTCTTTCCACTACCGCCTCCGGGGAAGAAGTTGGAAGAACTTTCCGACGTTCAAAGTGAAGGCACAAATGCTGGGCCGTCTACCACTGTTTGAGAGAGGAGTTGTGTCTCAAGCTCCTGTCAACCCAGATCTTGCTTCGGGAAGAGAGAAGCGTTTTCAGGACTTCGTGTGAAAGCGTAAGGACAATGCCATAGGCTGAATGGTGAAGGAAAATGTGGGTCGAATGCGACCACCAACTAACAAGTTGTCCCCTAGGGAGGTGTGTGTCTGGAAATGGGAGGAAGCGTAAGGAACGAGCTGTACACTTAAGTCTAAGAGACAATGCTGTGGAGGAGCGGTCCTTCGACTCCCCGCCTCCTTTCCTAAGGATCGAAGCAGCTTGACGCCGAGTGTGAACGGAAGCAGAGGAAAAGCCTGCTATACCTTACTCGGGGAACCACTTTGTATGGAGGGCTTCTCTCAATGAACACCACGGCTCACGACGCTAGAAGGGTTTTCAAACGTACGTGAGTTCGCCAAAGGAAAGCCACAGACTACACTGTGCGAAACAAGTCTGTGTCAAACCGCGCCTTCGAGCTTCCATCTGGCTTCACGGGGAAAACCTAGTCACAACATGAACGTGTGGAGCCCTAAACAGGCGGCGTGCACGTCGGTCTGAAGAAACACCACTGCAGAGAAACCGTGTTTCTCCCAACCTCTTCCCTGAAAATGGTAGTCTATTCCAAGGTAAGTGTGACAGCGCAAGGCATGTGCCCCATGCCTGCGCCACGGAAATAAGGAGTGGAGATTGTCTCTCCCGGTTCAAACCTTGTTCCGTGAGAAATGTTTTCAAGAGTACGAGAGAGAGCAGAGGGAAAAGGTCATGCCTTTAAGTCTGAGAAGGAAACCCTGGAAAGCCGTACGCCTACGTATGAGCGGCATTCTGGCGCGAACGTGTGAAGGCATAAAGAATGTGTCCTGGGACGGTGCTTGACAAACCCCTTGTGAAGAAGTCTTCCCTCAGCTATCATATGGTTTCAGGAAGATAAAAGTGTTTTCCGCCGTGGGCGCGAAGGCACGAGGGACGTGCCCTAGAGTGAGCTGTCCGTTTCGAATGTGCCGCCCGTCGTTCCACGAAGAAGGGTGAGTATGGAAATGTATGATGTGAGGAAGCATAGGGAAGATTGCCTACGGGTGTTTAACTCTAAGGACAAATCTAGAGGGTTGCCGTCCGTCGACGACCAGCTCTTTCCCTACGGATGGAAGCGCCGTGTTAAAGCTTAGGGCGAGAGAAAAGAGACGGAATGGGAGATACACCACAGTGGGGAACACGTTGTGTGGAGGGCTTCTCTCCACCAAAGTCTTGGGTCACGAATTTGGAAGGGCCTTCAAATGTACGTGAGCTAGCGTCAGCAGAGCCTTCCACTGAACTCAGAGAAACGAGGCCGCGTCAAACATGATTTCGTGCTAACCCCTTGGTTCGCGAAGCGCGAAGCCTTTTGAGATATGTGTGTGAGGGTCTTGCACTCACCTCTCAAGAAACAAAACGGTAGAGCAATAGTCTTCCCACTACCATCTACAGGGAAGAAGACGGAGGAAATGTCCCACGTTAAAAGTGAAGGCGCAAGTTACTGTGCCATAGAGCCCTGCTTGGGAAAGAACTTGTGTCGAAAGCTTCTCCCAACTCAGATCTTGTTTCGGGAAGATAGAAGCGCTGTCGGTACTTTGTGTGAAAACACAAGGAAAATGCCACACGCTGAATTGTGAAGAGAAATGTGGGTCGAACGTGACCACCAACACACTCGTTGTCCCCTAGAGAGGTGTGTGTCTGGAAGTGGGAGGAAGCGTAACGGACGTGCTATACACTTAACTCCAAGAAACAACGCTGTGGAGGTGCGGTCCTTCGACTGCCCTTCTTCTTTGCTAAGGAACGAAGCGGCTTGAAGCCAAGTGTGAAAGGAAACGGAGGGCAAGGAAGGGTGATATGCCTCACTCGCGGCACAACTTCTGATGGAGGGCTTTTCTCAACGAACACCATGTGTCACGAAGATAGAAGGGTTTGCGAAAGTATGTGACTTCGCCAAAGGAAAGGCATACACGAATCTCGGCGAACCACGTCTGTGTCGATCGCGACTTCGAGCTTCCATCTGGGTTCCCGAGGAACCCATAGTCACATAATGTATGTGTTGTATCCTACTGCAGAAACACCACTGCAGAGAAACCGTGCGTCTACTATCACCTTCCCTGAAACTGGTAGACTTTTGCAATGGAAGTGGGAAATCGCAAGGAATGTGCCCCGTGCCTGTGCCACGGAAGTAACTAGTGTCAATGTCTGTCGCGATTGGAATCCTGTTCCGTGAGAAGCGTTTCCAAGAGTATGAGAGAGAGCAGATGGAAAAGGTCATGGTTTGAAGCGTGAGAAGGAGACCCGTCAGGAAAGCCATACACGTAAGTCGGGGAAGCACTTTCGCGTGACATGGTGAAGGCATCTAGAATGTGCCCTGTGACGGTGCTCGAGAAACCACTTGTGAAGAAGGCTTCCCTCAACTGCCGTATCGTTTCCGTAGGAGGAAACTGTTTTCCGTAGTGGGTGTGAAGGCATAAGGGACGTAGACGAGACTTCGCTCTCCGCTTCGAAGGTGCCTGCCGTCGTTACACGAAGAAGGATGTGTATGGAAATGGATGACTGCGGAAGCATAAGGAAGATGGCATGCGTTTGTTTAACTCTAAGAACAAGTCTCGAGGGTTCCCGTCCTTCGACTACCATCTCTTCTCGTAAGGATGCGAAGCCGCTCCTTAAACCTCGTGTGAACGAAAAGAGATGGAACGCGCGATACCGCACAGTGAGGAACACGTTGTGCGGAGGGTTTCTCTCCATTACGTCCTGTGTCATGGAGGTGGATGGGTCTTGCAATGTACGTGGGCTAGCCTCAGTAGCAGTAGTAGCCTGACACTGAATTCTGAGAAACAAGGCCATGTCAAACAGGCTTTCGCGCTAACATCGTGGTGCTTGAAGAAAGAAGCCTTTGGAGACATGTGCGTTGCTATATAAGGTAGGCGTCTTACACTCACCTCTCACGAAACCAAACTGTAGGGAACTAGTCTTTCCACTACCGCCTCCGGGGAAGAAGTTGGAAGAACTTTCCGACGTTCAAAGTGAAGGCACAAATGCTGGGCCGTCTACCACTGTTTGAGAGAGGAGTTGTGTCTCAAGCTCCTGTCAACCCAGATCTTGCTTCGGGAAGAGAGAAGCGTTTTCAGGACTTCGTGTGAAAGCGTAAGGACAATGCCATAGGCTGAATGGTGAAGGAAAATGTGGGTCGAATGCGACCACCAACTAACAAGTTGTCCCCTAGGGAGGTGTGTGTCTGGAAATGGGAGGAAGCGTAAGGAACGAGCTGTACACTTAAGTCTAAGAGACAATGCTGTGGAGGAGCCGTCCTTCGACTCCCCGCCTCCTTTCCTAAGGATCGAAGCAGCTTGACGCCGAGTGTGAACGGAAGCAGAGGAAAAGCCTGCTATACCTTACTCGGGGAACCACTTTGTATGGAGGGCTTCTCTCAATGAACACCACGGCTCACGACGCTAGAAGGGTTTTCAAACGTACGTGAGTTCGCCAAAGGAAAGCCACAGACTACACTGTGCGAAACAAGTCTGTGTCAAACCGCGCCTTCGAGCTTCCATCTGGCTTCACGGGGAAAACCTAGTCACAACATGAACGTGTGGAGCCCTAAACAGGCGGCGTGCACGTCGGTCTGAAGAAACACCACTGCAGAGAAACCGTGTTTCTCCCAACCTCTTCCCTGAAAATGGTAGTCTATTCCAAGGTAAGTGTGACAGCGCAAGGCATGTGCCCCATGCCTGCGCCACGGAAATAAGGAGTGGAGATTGTCTCTCCCGGTTCAAACCTTGTTCCGTGAGAAATGTTTTCAAGAGTACGAGAGAGAGCAGAGGGAAAAGGTCATGCCTTTAAGTCTGAGAAGGAAACCCTGGAAAGCCGTACGCCTACGTATGAGCGGCATTCTGGCGCGAACGTGTGAAGGCATAAAGAATGTGTCCTGGGACGGTGCTTGACAAACCCCTTGTGAAGAAGTCTTCCCTCAGCTATCATATGGTTTCAGGAAGATAAAAGTGTTTTCCGCCGTGGGCGCGAAGGCACGAGGGACGTGCCCTAGAGTGAGCTGTCCGTTTCGAATGTGCCGCCCGTCGTTCCACGAAGAAGGGTGAGTATGGAAATGTATGATGTGAGGAAGCATAGGGAAGATTGCCTACGGGTGTTTAACTCTAAGGACAAATCTAGAGGGTTGCCGTCCGTCGACGACCAGCTCTTTCCCTACGGATGGAAGCGCCGTGTTAAAGCTTAGGGCGAGAGAAAAGAGACGGAATGCGAGATACACCACAGTGGGGAACACGTTGTGTGGAGGGCTTCTCTCCACCAAAGTCTTGGGTCACGAATTTGGAAGGGCCTTCAAATGTACGTGAGCTAGCGTCAGCAGAGCCTTCCACTGAACTCAGAGAAACGAGGCCGCGTCAAACATGATTTCGTGCTAACCCCTTGGTTCGCGAAGCGCGAAGCCTT
Organism: Eumetopias jubatus; assembly: GCF_037043125.1. NCBI lineage: Eukaryota > Metazoa > Chordata > Mammalia > Carnivora > Otariidae > Eumetopias > Eumetopias jubatus. Next base: position 14,919 of record NW_028275053.1, on the reverse strand, counting down.
TTGAGATATGTGTGTGAGGGTCTTGCACTCACCTCTCAAGAAACAAAACGGTAGAGCAATAGTCTTCCCACTACCATCTACAGGGAAGAAGACGGAGGAAATGTCCCACGTTAAAAGTGAAGGCGCAAGTTACTGTGCCATAGAGCCCTGCTTGGGAAAGAACTTGTGTCGAAAGCTTCTCCCAACTCAGATCTTGTTTCGGGAAGATAGAAGCGCTGTCGGTACTTTGTGTGAAAACACAAGGAAAATGCCACACGCTGAATTGTGAAGAGAAATGTGGGTCGAACGTGACCACCAACACACTCGTTGTCCCCTAGAGAGGTGTGTGTCTGGAAGTGGGAGGAAGCGTAACGGACGTGCTATACACTTAACTCCAAGAAACAACGCTGTGGAGGTGCGGTCCTTCGACTGCCCTTCTTCTTTGCTAAGGAACGAAGCGGCTTGAAGCCAAGTGTGAAAGGAAACGGAGGGCAAGGAAGGGTGATATGCCTCACTCGCGGCACAACTTCTGATGGAGGGCTTTTCTCAACGAACACCATGTGTCACGAAGATAGAAGGGTTTGCGAAAGTATGTGACTTCGCCAAAGGAAAGGCATACACGAATCTCGGCGAACCACGTCTGTGTCGATCGCGACTTCGAGCTTCCATCTGGGTTCCCGAGGAACCCATAGTCACATAATGTATGTGTTGTATCCTACTGCAGAAACACCACTGCAGAGAAACCGTGCGTCTACTATCACCTTCCCTGAAACTGGTAGACTTTTGCAATGGAAGTGGGAAATCGCAAGGAATGTGCCCCGTGCCTGTGCCACGGAAGTAACTAGTGTAAATGTCTGTCGCGATTGGAATCCTGTTCCGTGAGAAGCGTTTCCAAGAGTATGAGAGAGAGCAGATGGAAAAGGTCATGGTTTGAAGCGTGAGAAGGAGACCCGTCAGGAAAGCCATACACGTAAGTCGGGGAAGCACTTTCGCGTGACATGGTGAAGGCATCTAGAATGTGCCCTGTGACGGTGCTCGAGAAACCACTTGTGAAGAAGGCTTCCCTCAACTGCCGTATCGTTTCCGTAGGAGGAAACTGTTTTCCGTAGTGGGTGTGAAGGCATAAGGGACGTAGACGAGACTTCGCTCTCCGCTTCGAAGGTGCCTGCCGTCGTTACACGAAGAAGGATGTGTATGGAAATGGATGACTGCGGAAGCATAAGGAAGATGGCATGCGTTTGTTTAACTCTAAGAACAAGTCTCGAGGGTTCCCGTCCTTCGACTACCATCTCTTCTCGTAAGGATGCGAAGCCGCTCCTTAAACCTCGTGTGAACGAAAAGAGATGGAACGCGCGATACCGCACAGTGAGGAACACGTTGTGCGGAGGGTTTCTCTCCATTACGTCCTGTGTCATGGAGGTGGATGGGTCTTGCAATGTACGTGGGCTAGCCTCAGTAGCAGTAGTAGCCTGACACTGAATTCTGAGAAACAAGGCCATGTCAAACAGGCTTTCGCGCTAACATCGTGGTGCTTGAAGAAAGAAGCCTTTGGAGACATGTGCGTTGCTATATAAGGTAGGCGTCTTACACTCACCTCTCACGAAACCAAACTGTAGGGAACTAGTCTTTCCACTACCGCCTCCGGGGAAGAAGTTGGAAGAACTTTCCGACGTTCAAAGTGAAGGCACAAATGCTGGGCCGTCTACCACTGTTTGAGAGAGGAGTTGTGTCTCAAGCTCCTGTCAACCCAGATCTTGCTTCGGGAAGAGAGAAGCGTTTTCAGGACTTCGTGTGAAAGCGTAAGGACAATGCCATAGGCTGAATGGTGAAGGAAAATGTGGGTCGAATGCGACCACCAACTAACAAGTTGTCCCCTAGGGAGGTGTGTGTCTGGAAATGGGAGGAAGCGTAAGGAACGAGCTGTACACTTAAGTCTAAGAGACAATGCTGTGGAGGAGCCGTCCTTCGACTCCCCGCCTCCTTTCCTAAGGATCGAAGCAGCTTGACGCCGAGTGTGAACGGAAGCAGAGGAAAAGCCTGCTATACCTTACTCGGGGAACCACTTTGTATGGAGGGCTTCTCTCAATGAACACCACGGCTCACGACGCTAGAAGGGTTTTCAAACGTACGTGAGTTCGCCAAAGGAAAGCCACAGACTACACTGTGCGAAACAAGTCTGTGTCAAACCGCGCCTTCGAGCTTCCATCTGGCTTCACGGGGAAAACCTAGTCACAACATGAACGTGTGGAGCCCTAAACAGGCGGCGTGCACGTCGGTCTGAAGAAACACCACTGCAGAGAAACCGTGTTTCTCCCAACCTCTTCCCTGAAAATGGTAGTCTATTCCAAGGTAAGTGTGACAGCGCAAGGCATGTGCCCCATGCCTGCGCCACGGAAATAAGGAGTGGAGATTGTCTCTCCCGGTTCAAACCTTGTTCCGTGAGAAATGTTTTCAAGAGTACGAGAGAGAGCAGAGGGAAAAGGTCATGCCTTTAAGTCTGAGAAGGAAACCCTGGAAAGCCGTACGCCTACGTATGAGCGGCATTCTGGCGCGAACGTGTGAAGGCATAAAGAATGTGTCCTGGGACGGTGCTTGACAAACCCCTTGTGAAGAAGTCTTCCCTCAGCTATCATATGGTTTCAGGAAGATAAAAGTGTTTTCCGCCGTGGGCGCGAAGGCACGAGGGACGTGCCCTAGAGTGAGCTGTCCGTTTCGAATGTGCCGCCCGTCGTTCCACGAAGAAGGGTGAGTATGGAAATGTATGATGTGAGGAAGCATAGGGAAGATTGCCTACGGGTGTTTAACTCTAAGGACAAATCTAGAGGGTTGCCGTCCGTCGACGACCAGCTCTTTCCCTACGGATGGAAGCGCCGTGTTAAAGCTTAGGGCGAGAGAAAAGAGACGGAATGCGAGATACACCACAGTGGGGAACACGTTGTGTGGAGGGCTTCTCTCCACCAAAGTCTTGGGTCACGAATTTGGAAGGGCCTTCAAATGTACGTGAGCTAGCGTCAGCAGAGCCTTCCACTGAACTCAGAGAAACGAGGCCGCGTCAAACATGATTTCGTGCTAACCCCTTGGTTCGCGAAGCGCGAAGCCTTTTGAGATATGTGTGTGAGGGTCTTGCACTCACCTCTCAAGAAACAAAACGGTAGAGCAATAGTCTTCCCACTACCATCTACAGGGAAGAAGACGGAGGAAATGTCCCACGTTAAAAGTGAAGGCGCAAGTTACTGTGCCATAGAGCCCTGCTTGGGAAAGAACTTGTGTCGAAAGCTTCTCCCAACTCAGATCTTGTTTCGGGAAGATAGAAGCGCTGTCGGTACTTTGTGTGAAAACACAAGGAAAATGCCACACGCTGAATTGTGAAGAGAAATGTGGGTCGAACGTGACCACCAACACACTCGTTGTCCCCTAGAGAGGTGTGTGTCTGGAAGTGGGAGGAAGCGTAACGGACGTGCTATACACTTAACTCCAAGAAACAACGCTGTGGAGGTGCGGTCCTTCGACTGCCCTTCTTCTTTGCTAAGGAACGAAGCGGCTTGAAGCCAAGTGTGAAAGGAAACGGAGGGCAAGGAAGGGTGATATGCCTCACTCGCGGCACAACTTCTGATGGAGGGCTTTTCTCAACGAACACCATGTGTCACGAAGATAGAAGGGTTTGCGAAAGTATGTGACTTCGCCAAAGGAAAGGCATACACGAATCTCGGCGAACCACGTCTGTGTCGATCGCGACTTCGAGCTTCCATCTGGGTTCCCGAGGAACCCATAGTCACATAATGTATGTGTTGTATCCTACTGCAGAAACACCACTGCAGAGAAACCGTGCGTCTACTATCACCTTCCCTGAAACTGGTAGACTTTTGCAATGGAAGTGGGAAATCGCAAGGAATGTGCCCCGTGCCTGTGCCACGGAAGTAACTAGTGTAAATGTCTGTCGCGATTGGAATCCTGTTCCGTGAGAAGCGTTTCCAAGAGTATGAGAGAGAGCAGATGGAAAAGGTCATGGTTTGAAGCGTGAGAAGGAGACCCGTCAGGAAAGCCATACACGTAAGTCGGGGAAGCACTTTCGCGTGACATGGTGAAGGCATCTAGAATGTGCCCTGTGACGGTGCTCGAGAAACCACTTGTGAAGAAGGCTTCCCTCAACTGCCGTATCGTTTCCGTAGGAGGAAACTGTTTTCCGTAGTGGGTGTGAAGGCATAAGGGACGTAGACGAGACTTCGCTCTCCGCTTCGAAGGTGCCTGCCGTCGTTACACGAAGAAGGATGTGTATGGAAATGGATGACTGCGGAAGCATAAGGAAGATGGCATGCGTTTGTTTAACTCTAAGAACAAGTCTCGAGGGTTCCCGTCCTTCGACTACCATCTCTTCTCGTAAGGATGCGAAGCCGCTCCTTAAACCTCGTGTGAACGAAAAGAGATGGAACGCGCGATACCGCACAGTGAGGAACACGTTGTGCGGAGGGTTTCTCTCCATTACGTCCTGTGTCATGGAGGTGGATGGGTCTTGCAATGTACGTGGGCTAGCCTCAGTAGCAGTAGTAGCCTGACACTGAATTCTGAGAAACAAGGCCATGTCAAACAGGCTTTCGCGCTAACATCGTGGTGCTTGAAGAAAGAAGCCTTTGGAGACATGTGCGTTGCTATATAAGGTAGGCGTCTTACACTCACCTCTCACGAAACCAAACTGTAGGGAACTAGTCTTTCCACTACCGCCTCCGGGGAAGAAGTTGGAAGAACTTTCCGACGTTCAAAGTGAAGGCACAAATGCTGGGCCGTCTACCACTGTTTGAGAGAGGAGTTGTGTCTCAAGCTCCTGTCAACCCAGATCTTGCTTCGGGAAGAGAGAAGCGTTTTCAGGACTTCGTGTGAAAGCGTAAGGACAATGCCATAGGCTGAATGGTGAAGGAAAATGTGGGTCGAATGCGACCACCAACTAACAAGTTGTCCCCTAGGGAGGTGTGTGTCTGGAAATGGGAGGAAGCGTAAGGAACGAGCTGTACACTTAAGTCTAAGAGACAATGCTGTGGAGGAGCCGTCCTTCGACTCCCCGCCTCCTTTCCTAAGGATCGAAGCAGCTTGACGCCGAGTGTGAACGGAAGCAGAGGAAAAGCCTGCTATACCTTACTCGGGGAACCACTTTGTATGGAGGGCTTCTCTCAATGAACACCACGGCTCACGACGCTAGAAGGGTTTTCAAACGTACGTGAGTTCGCCAAAGGAAAGCCACAGACTACACTGTGCGAAACAAGTCTGTGTCAAACCGCGCCTTCGAGCTTCCATCTGGCTTCACGGGGAAAACCTAGTCACAACATGAACGTGTGGAGCCCTAAACAGGCGGCGTGCACGTCGGTCTGAAGAAACACCACTGCAGAGAAACCGTGTTTCTCCCAACCTCTTCCCTGAAAATGGTAGTCTATTCCAAGGTAAGTGTGACAGCGCAAGGCATGTGCCCCATGCCTGCGCCACGGAAATAAGGAGTGGAGATTGTCTCTCCCGGTTCAAACCTTGTTCCGTGAGAAATGTTTTCAAGAGTACGAGAGAGAGCAGAGGGAAAAGGTCATGCCTTTAAGTCTGAGAAGGAAACCCTGGAAAGCCGTACGCCTACGTATGAGCGGCATTCTGGCGCGAACGTGTGAAGGCATAAAGAATGTGTCCTGGGACGGTGCTTGACAAACCCCTTGTGAAGAAGTCTTCCCTCAGCTATCATATGGTTTCAGGAAGATAAAAGTGTTTTCCGCCGTGGGCGCGAAGGCACGAGGGACGTGCCCTAGAGTGAGCTGTCCGTTTCGAATGTGCCGCCCGTCGTTCCACGAAGAAGGGTGAGTATGGAAATGTATGATGTGAGGAAGCATAGGGAAGATTGCCTACGGGTGTTTAACTCTAAGGACAAATCTAGAGGGTTGCCGTCCGTCGACGACCAGCTCTTTCCCTACGGATGGAAGCGCCGTGTTAAAGCTTAGGGCGAGAGAAAAGAGACGGAATGCGAGATACACCACAGTGGGGAACACGTTGTGTGGAGGGCTTCTCTCCACCAAAGTCTTGGGTCACGAATTTGGAAGGGCCTTCAAATGTACGTGAGCTAGCGTCAGCAGAGCCTTCCACTGAACTCAGAGAAACGAGGCCGCGTCAAACATGATTTCGTGCTAACCCCTTGGTTCGCGAAGCGCGAAGCCTTTTGAGATATGTGTGTGAGGGTCTTGCACTCACCTCTCAAGAAACAAAACGGTAGAGCAATAGTCTTCCCACTACCATCTACAGGGAAGAAGACGGAGGAAATGTCCCACGTTAAAAGTGAAGGCGCAAGTTACTGTGCCATAGAGCCCTGCTTGGGAAAGAACTTGTGTCGAAAGCTTCTCCCAACTCAGATCTTGTTTCGGGAAGATAGAAGCGCTGTCGGTACTTTGTGTGAAAACACAAGGAAAATGCCACACGCTGAATTGTGAAGAGAAATGTGGGTCGAACGTGACCACCAACACACTCGTTGTCCCCTAGAGAGGTGTGTGTCTGGAAGTGGGAGGAAGCGTAACGGACGTGCTATACACTTAACTCCAAGAAACAACGCTGTGGAGGTGCGGTCCTTCGACTGCCCTTCTTCTTTGCTAAGGAACGAAGCGGCTTGAAGCCAAGTGTGAAAGGAAACGGAGGGCAAGGAAGGGTGATATGCCTCACTCGCGGCACAACTTCTGATGGAGGGCTTTTCTCAACGAACACCATGTGTCACGAAGATAGAAGGGTTTGCGAAAGTATGTGACTTCGCCAAAGGAAAGGCATACACGAATCTCGGCGAACCACGTCTGTGTCGATCGCGACTTCGAGCTTCCATCTGGGTTCCCGAGGAACCCATAGTCACATAATGTATGTGTTGTATCCTACTGCAGAAACACCACTGCAGAGAAACCGTGCGTCTACTATCACCTTCCCTGAAACTGGTAGACTTTTGCAATGGAAGTGGGAAATCGCAAGGAATGTGCCCCGTGCCTGTGCCACGGAAGTAACTAGTGTCAATGTCTGTCGCGATTGGAATCCTGTTCCGTGAGAAGCGTTTCCAAGAGTATGAGAGAGAGCAGATGGAAAAGGTCATGGTTTGAAGCGTGAGAAGGAGACCCGTCAGGAAAGCCATACACGTAAGTCGGGGAAGCACTTTCGCGTGACATGGTGAAGGCATCTAGAATGTGCCCTGTGACGGTGCTCGAGAAACCACTTGTGAAGAAGGCTTCCCTCAACTGCCGTATCGTTTCCGTAGGAGGAAACTGTTTTCCGTAGTGGGTGTGAAGGCATAAGGGACGTAGACGAGACTTCGCTCTCCGCTTCGAAGGTGCCTGCCGTCGTTACACGAAGAAGGATGTGTATGGAAATGGATGACTGCGGAAGCATAAGGAAGATGGCATGCGTTTGTTTAACTCTAAGAACAAGTCTCGAGGGTTCCCGTCCTTCGACTACCATCTCTTCTCGTAAGGATGCGAAGCCGCTCCTTAAACCTCGTGTGAACGAAAAGAGATGGAACGCGCGATACCGCACAGTGAGGAACACGTTGTGCGGAGGGTTTCTCTCCATTACGTCCTGTGTCATGGAGGTGGATGGGTCTTGCAATGTACGTGGGCTAGCCTCAGTAGCAGTAGTAGCCTGACACTGAATTCTGAGAAACAAGGCCATGTCAAACAGGCTTTCGCGCTAACATCGTGGTGCTTGAAGAAAGAAGCCTTTGGAGACATGTGCGTTGCTATATAAGGTAGGCGTCTTACACTCACCTCTCACGAAACCAAACTGTAGGGAACTAGTCTTTCCACTACCGCCTCCGGGGAAGAAGTTGGAAGAACTTTCCGACGTTCAAAGTGAAGGCACAAATGCTGGGCCGTCTACCACTGTTTGAGAGAGGAGTTGTGTCTCAAGCTCCTGTCAACCCAGATCTTGCTTCGGGAAGAGAGAAGCGTTTTCAGGACTTCGTGTGAAAGCGTAAGGACAATGCCATAGGCTGAATGGTGAAGGAAAATGTGGGTCGAATGCGACCACCAACTAACAAGTTGTCCCCTAGGGAGGTGTGTGTCTGGAAATGGGAGGAAGCGTAAGGAACGAGCTGTACACTTAAGTCTAAGAGACAATGCTGTGGAGGAGCCGTCCTTCGACTCCCCGCCTCCTTTCCTAAGGATCGAAGCAGCTTGACGCCGAGTGTGAACGGAAGCAGAGGAAAAGCCTGCTATACCTTACTCGGGGAACCACTTTGTATGGAGGGCTTCTCTCAATGAACACCACGGCTCACGACGCTAGAAGGGTTTTCAAACGTACGTGAGTTCGCCAAAGGAAAGCCACAGACTACACTGTGCGAAACAAGTCTGTGTCAAACCGCGCCTTCGAGCTTCCATCTGGCTTCACGGGGAAAACCTAGTCACAACATGAACGTGTGGAGCCCTAAACAGGCGGCGTGCACGTCGGTCTGAAGAAACACCACTGCAGAGAAACCGTGTTTCTCCCAACCTCTTCCCTGAAAATGGTAGTCTATTCCAAGGTAAGTGTGACAGCGCAAGGCATGTGCCCCATGCCTGCGCCACGGAAATAAGGAGTGGAGATTGTCTCTCCCGGTTCAAACCTTGTTCCGTGAGAAATGTTTTCAAGAGTACGAGAGAGAGCAGAGGGAAAAGGTCATGCCTTTAAGTCTGAGAAGGAAACCCTGGAAAGCCGTACGCCTACGTATGAGCGGCATTCTGGCGCGAACGTGTGAAGGCATAAAGAATGTGTCCTGGGACGGTGCTTGACAAACCCCTTGTGAAGAAGTCTTCCCTCAGCTATCATATGGTTTCAGGAAGATAAAAGTGTTTTCCGCCGTGGGCGCGAAGGCACGAGGGACGTGCCCTAGAGTGAGCTGTCCGTTTCGAATGTGCCGCCCGTCGTTCCACGAAGAAGGGTGAGTATGGAAATGTATGATGTGAGGAAGCATAGGGAAGATTGCCTACGGGTGTTTAACTCTAAGGACAAATCTAGAGGGTTGCCGTCCGTCGACGACCAGCTCTTTCCCTACGGATGGAAGCGCCGTGTTAAAGCTTAGGGCGAGAGAAAAGAGACGGAATGCGAGATACACCACAGTGGGGAACACGTTGTGTGGAGGGCTTCTCTCCACCAAAGTCTTGGGTCACGAATTTGGAAGGGCCTTCAAATGTACGTGAGCTAGCGTCAGCAGAGCCTTCCACTGAACTCAGAGAAACGAGGCCGCGTCAAACATGATTTCGTGCTAACCCCTTGGTTCGCGAAGCGCGAAGCCTTTTGAGATATGTGTGTGAGGGTCTTGCACTCACCTCTCAAGAAACAAAACGGTAGAGCAATAGTCTTCCCACTACCATCTACAGGGAAGAAGACGGAGGAAATGTCCCACGTTAAAAGTGAAGGCGCAAGTTACTGTGCCATAGAGCCCTGCTTGGGAAAGAACTTGTGTCGAAAGCTTCTCCCAACTCAGATCTTGTTTCGGGAAGATAGAAGCGCTGTCGGTACTTTGTGTGAAAACACAAGGAAAATGCCACACGCTGAATTGTGAAGAGAAATGTGGGTCGAACGTGACCACCAACACACTCGTTGTCCCCTAGAGAGGTGTGTGTCTGGAAGTGGGAGGAAGCGTAACGGACGTGCTATACACTTAACTCCAAGAAACAACGCTGTGGAGGTGCGGTCCTTCGACTGCCCTTCTTCTTTGCTAAGGAACGAAGCGGCTTGAAGCCAAGTGTGAAAGGAAACGGAGGGCAAGGAAGGGTGATATGCCTCACTCGCGGCACAACTTCTGATGGAGGGCTTTTCTCAACGAACACCATGTGTCACGAAGATAGAAGGGTTTGCGAAAGTATGTGACTTCGCCAAAGGAAAGGCATACACGAATCTCGGCGAACCACGTCTGTGTCGATCGCGACTTCGAGCTTCCATCTGGGTTCCCGAGGAACCCATAGTCACATAATGTATGTGTTGTATCCTACTGCAGAAACACCACTGCAGAGAAACCGTGCGTCTACTATCACCTTCCCTGAAACTGGTAGACTTTTGCAATGGAAGTGGGAAATCGCAAGGAATGTGCCCCGTGCCTGTGCCACGGAAGTAACTAGTGTAAATGTCTGTCGCGATTGGAATCCTGTTCCGTGAGAAGCGTTTCCAAGAGTATGAGAGAGAGCAGATGGAAAAGGTCATGGTTTGAAGCGTGAGAAGGAGACCCGTCAGGAAAGCCATACACGTAAGTCGGGGAAGCACTTTCGCGTGACATGGTGAAGGCATCTAGAATGTGCCCTGTGACGGTGCTCGAGAAACCACTTGTGAAGAAGGCTTCCCTCAACTGCCGTATCGTTTCCGTAGGAGGAAACTGTTTTCCGTAGTGGGTGTGAAGGCATAAGGGACGTAGACGAGACTTCGCTCTCCGCTTCGAAGGTGCCTGCCGTCGTTACACGAAGAAGGATGTGTATGGAAATGGATGACTGCGGAAGCATAAGGAAGATGGCATGCGTTTGTTTAACTCTAAGAACAAGTCTCGAGGGTTCCCGTCCTTCGACTACCATCTCTTCTCGTAAGGATGCGAAGCCGCTCCTTAAACCTCGTGTGAACGAAAAGAGATGGAACGCGCGATACCGCACAGTGAGGAACACGTTGTGCGGAGGGTTTCTCTCCATTACGTCCTGTGTCATGGAGGTGGATGGGTCTTGCAATGTACGTGGGCTAGCCTCAGTAGCAGTAGTAGCCTGACACTGAATTCTGAGAAACAAGGCCATGTCAAACAGGCTTTCGCGCTAACATCGTGGTGCTTGAAGAAAGAAGCCTTTGGAGACATGTGCGTTGCTATATAAGGTAGGCGTCTTACACTCACCTCTCACGAAACCAAACTGTAGGGAACTAGTCTTTCCACTACCGCCTCCGGGGAAGAAGTTGGAAGAACTTTCCGACGTTCAAAGTGAAGGCACAAATGCTGGGCCGTCTACCACTGTTTGAGAGAGGAGTTGTGTCTCAAGCTCCTGTCAACCCAGATCTTGCTTCGGGAAGAGAGAAGCGTTTTCAGGACTTCGTGTGAAAGCGTAAGGACAATGCCATAGGCTGAATGGTGAAGGAAAATGTGGGTCGAATGCGACCACCAACTAACAAGTTGTCCCCTAGGGAGGTGTGTGTCTGGAAATGGGAGGAAGCGTAAGGAACGAGCTGTACACTTAAGTCTAAGAGACAATGCTGTGGAGGAGCCGTCCTTCGACTCCCCGCCTCCTTTCCTAAGGATCGAAGCAGCTTGACGCCGAGTGTGAACGGAAGCAGAGGAAAAGCCTGCTATACCTTACTCGGGGAACCACTTTGTATGGAGGGCTTCTCTCAATGAACACCACGGCTCACGACGCTAGAAGGGTTTTCAAACGTACGTGAGTTCGCCAAAGGAAAGCCACAGACTACACTGTGCGAAACAAGTCTGTGTCAAACCGCGCCTTCGAGCTTCCATCTGGCTTCACGGGGAAAACCTAGTCACAACATGAACGTGTGGAGCCCTAAACAGGCGGCGTGCACGTCGGTCTGAAGAAACACCACTGCAGAGAAACCGTGTTTCTCCCAACCTCTTCCCTGAAAATGGTAGTCTATTCCAAGGTAAGTGTGACAGCGCAAGGCATGTGCCCCATGCCTGCGCCACGGAAATAAGGAGTGGAGATTGTCTCTCCCGGTTCAAACCTTGTTCCGTGAGAAATGTTTTCAAGAGTACGAGAGAGAGCAGAGGGAAAAGGTCATGCCTTTAAGTCTGAGAAGGAAACCCTGGAAAGCCGTACGCCTACGTATGAGCGGCATTCTGGCGCGAACGTGTGAAGGCATAAAGAATGTGTCCTGGGACGGTGCTTGACAAACCCCTTGTGAAGAAGTCTTCCCTCAGCTATCATATGGTTTCAGGAAGATAAAAGTGTTTTCCGCCGTGGGCGCGAAGGCACGAGGGACGTGCCCTAGAGTGAGCTGTCCGTTTCGAATGTGCCGCCCGTCGTTCCACGAAGAAGGGTGAGTATGGAAATGTATGATGTGAGGAAGCATAGGGAAGATTGCCTACGGGTGTTTAACTCTAAGGACAAATCTAGAGGGTTGCCGTCCGTCGACGACCAGCTCTTTCCCTACGGATGGAAGCGCCGTGTTAAAGCTTAGGGCGAGAGAAAAGAGACGGAATGCGAGATACACCACAGTGGGGAACACGTTGTGTGGAGGGCTTCTCTCCACCAAAGTCTTGGGTCACGAATTTGGAAGGGCCTTCAAATGTACGTGAGCTAGCGTCAGCAGAGCCTTCCACTGAACTCAGAGAAACGAGGCCGCGTCAAACATGATTTCGTGCTAACCCCTTGGTTCGCGAAGCGCGAAGCCTTTTGAGATATGTGTGTGAGGGTCTTGCACTCACCTCTCAAGAAACAAAACGGTAGAGCAATAGTCTTCCCACTACCATCTACAGGGAAGAAGACGGAGGAAATGTCCCACGTTAAAAGTGAAGGCGCAAGTTACTGTGCCATAGAGCCCTGCTTGGGAAAGAACTTGTGTCGAAAGCTTCTCCCAACTCAGATCTTGTTTCGGGAAGATAGAAGCGCTGTCGGTACTTTGTGTGAAAACACAAGGAAAATGCCACACGCTGAATTGTGAAGAGAAATGTGGGTCGAACGTGACCACCAACACACTCGTTGTCCCCTAGAGAGGTGTGTGTCTGGAAGTGGGAGGAAGCGTAACGGACGTGCTATACACTTAACTCCAAGAAACAACGCTGTGGAGGTGCGGTCCTTCGACTGCCCTTCTTCTTTGCTAAGGAACGAAGCGGCTTGAAGCCAAGTGTGAAAGGAAACGGAGGGCAAGGAAGGGTGATATGCCTCACTCGCGGCACAACTTCTGATGGAGGGCTTTTCTCAACGAACACCATGTGTCACGAAGATAGAAGGGTTTGCGAAAGTATGTGACTTCGCCAAAGGAAAGGCATACACGAATCTCGGCGAACCACGTCTGTGTCGATCGCGACTTCGAGCTTCCATCTGGGTTCCCGAGGAACCCATAGTCACATAATGTATGTGTTGTATCCTACTGCAGAAACACCACTGCAGAGAAACCGTGCGTCTACTATCACCTTCCCTGAAACTGGTAGACTTTTGCAATGGAAGTGGGAAATCGCAAGGAATGTGCCCCGTGCCTGTGCCACGGAAGTAACTAGTGTAAATGTCTGTCGCGATTGGAATCCTGTTCCGTGAGAAGCGTTTCCAAGAGTATGAGAGAGAGCAGATGGAAAAGGTCATGGTTTGAAGCGTGAGAAGGAGACCCGTCAGGAAAGCCATACACGTAAGTCGGGGAAGCACTTTCGCGTGACATGGTGAAGGCATCTAGAATGTGCCCTGTGACGGTGCTCGAGAAACCACTTGTGAAGAAGGCTTCCCTCAACTGCCGTATCGTTTCCGTAGGAGGAAACTGTTTTCCGTAGTGGGTGTGAAGGCATAAGGGACGTAGACGAGACTTCGCTCTCCGCTTCGAAGGTGCCTGCCGTCGTTACACGAAGAAGGATGTGTATGGAAATGGATGACTGCGGAAGCATAAGGAAGATGGCATGCGTTTGTTTAACTCTAAGAACAAGTCTCGAGGGTTCCCGTCCTTCGACTACCATCTCTTCTCGTAAGGATGCGAAGCCGCTCCTTAAACCTCGTGTGAACGAAAAGAGATGGAACGCGCGATACCGCACAGTGAGGAACACGTTGTGCGGAGGGTTTCTCTCCATTACGTCCTGTGTCATGGAGGTGGATGGGTCTTGCAATGTACGTGGGCTAGCCTCAGTAGCAGTAGTAGCCTGACACTGAATTCTGAGAAACAAGGCCATGTCAAACAGGCTTTCCGCTAACATCGTGGTGCTTGAAGAAAGAAGCCTTTGGAGACATGTGCGTTGCTATATAAGGTAGGCGTCTTACACTCACCTCTCACGAAACCAAACTGTAGGGAACTAGTCTTTCCACTACCGCCTCCGGGGAAGAAGTTGGAAGAACTTTCCGACGTTCAAAGTGAAGGCACAAATGCTGGGCCGTCTACCACTGTTTGAGAGAGGAGTTGTGTCTCAAGCTCCTGTCAACCCAGATCTTGCTTCGGGAAGAGAGAAGCGTTTTCAGGACTTCGTGTGAAAGCGTAAGGACAATGCCATAGGCTGAATGGTGAAGGAAAATGTGGGTCGAATGCGACCACCAACTAACAAGTTGTCCCCTAGGGAGGTGTGTGTCTGGAAATGGGAGGAAGCGTAAGGAACGAGCTGTACACTTAAGTCTAAGAGACAATGCTGTGGAGGAGCCGTCCTTCGACTCCCCGCCTCCTTTCCTAAGGATCGAAGCAGCTTGACGCCGAGTGTGAACGGAAGCAGAGGAAAAGCCTGCTATACCTTACTCGGGGAACCACTTTGTATGGAGGGCTTCTCTCAATGAACACCACGGCTCACGACGCTAGAAGGGTTTTCAAACGTACGTGAGTTCGCCAAAGGAAAGCCACAGACTACACTGTGCGAAACAAGTCTGTGTCAAACCGCGCCTTCGAGCTTCCATCTGGCTTCACGGGGAAAACCTAGTCACAACATGAACGTGTGGAGCCCTAAACAGGCGGCGTGCACGTCGGTCTGAAGAAACACCACTGCAGAGAAACCGTGTTTCTCCCAACCTCTTCCCTGAAAATGGTAGTCTATTCCAAGGTAAGTGTGACAGCGCAAGGCATGTGCCCCATGCCTGCGCCACGGAAATAAGGAGTGGAGATTGTCTCTCCCGGTTCAAACCTTGTTCCGTGAGAAATGTTTTCAAGAGTACGAGAGAGAGCAGAGGGAAAAGGTCATGCCTTTAAGTCTGAGAAGGAAACCCTGGAAAGCCGTACGCCTACGTATGAGCGGCATTCTGGCGCGAACGTGTGAAGGCATAAAGAATGTGTCCTGGGACGGTGCTTGACAAACCCCTTGTGAAGAAGTCTTCC